>NC_141991.1:175666779-175820227 GCF_049901715.1 Pseudonaja textilis
AGTGTATTTTACACTAGCACATATTTGAAATTTAAGATCTACATCAGAGGTTTTATTGGGAGGTTTGGTGGGTTGTGAGTGAGGAGACAGCTTTTGGTAGTAACACACCTTTTTTACACAAAGCTTTCTTTCAACAGATGAGGAAATTGCTAGTACTTCTGTCAGCCAGCAGAGAATCTTTTTACTCAAGACTTTAGTGACTTTCCTGATATAATTATTGCTATATAAATTTTTATGTACTTGTATGGTTCCTATTCTACTTTTTGCTGAATGATTTTACTTTCCCCATTTTTCCAGCCCCTCTGCAAGTTGTTCCTGATATTCAGTGAGAAAATGGGACATTTTTTTCTTTTACACAATAAGCACACAAAAAAGTAAATTTAATACACTGATATATTTTAGGAGAACCAATTTGATGTAGTGATTAAGCCTCCAGGGTAGAAACCATGAGTTACAGTCCTGCCTTAGGCACGAAGCCAGTCCCTGGGCCAGTCATTCTTTGCCCAGCACTAGGAAGGCATTGGTAAACCACTTTTGAAAATCTTAACAAGAAAATTGCAGGAGCTAAATCTGTGCAGTCACCTGAAGTCAACATCTTTTGGAAGGTACCCCCGTGAAAGTATTTTTAAAATGACTACAAAGCAAAACTGAAACCCCTGGACATTATCAGCCACGCCCTCTGCATTCTTCCAATGCCTAATAAATAAATAAATTTAAAATTGAGGTCATGAAGAAAAAAATGTTGCCTTTTCCTTAGACATTTCTTAAAAAATGAGTAGAAAGTTGATATTAAGGAACTTTCTTCACCCAATATCTATATATGCTTTGTTCTTTTCCCTTGTGAAATTGTAGTATATATGTAATATCAGGCATGATCCATTTAGTTTAAGAATTTTAAAATTCTTTCACTAAAAAAGACTTGCTAATAGAGTTAATATATTCCCAAAGAAATTAATGAGACAACAAAGTTCAACTCTTCAGTCATCTCTTTAATAGATTTTCTTCTGCACTCTAGGCCAGGTTTTGCATCAGTAGCTTCAAGCAGAATAATGCATATTTGTAATTTTAACAGTAAGTTATGTGCACTTTTTGAAAATAGCTGGCAGACTCCAAACTGGAGCCCTGGTGGCGCAGTGGTTAGAATATAGTATTGCAGGCAAATTCTGCTGACTGACAGCTGTTTGATTCTCACTGGCTTGAGGTTGACTCAGCCTTCCATCCTTACAAGATCAATAAAAAGAGGACCCAGATTGTTGGGGACAATATACTGACTCTATAAACTTCTGATTCTTTACCGAGAGGGTTGTAAAGCAGTATGAAGCAGTATATAAGTCTAAGTGCTATTGCTAAAAAAAACCCACGCATTTGGTGGAAAACAAACTTGGTGTGTGTGTGTGTGAGTGAGAGAGAGAGAGAGAGAGAGAGAGAGAGAGATAATTTCCTAAACCCCCTAGATGTTCTGTTTGATCTTTGTTGTTTTTCAAGCCATATGGGGAGTGAAATATCTATTACTTTTATTCTAAATAGGGTTATAAAGTCCAAAAGGATTCATGGAAATGATTTTTTTTTTTGAGGTAGTTTATTTTGCAGCATACCGACTACTGTTTTATTGTAGATTTAGAAATAGGTTTGGCATAGGGTATCAAATTTAGGTACCCAGGATATAGTGTGGCAGAAGCTTAGTTTAGAACAGGGGTGTCAAATTCAAGGACCAGGGGCCGGACCTGGCCTGCGGGGCACATAAGTGTGGCCCATGGGGCGCCTTGAAAACAGCAAAGGAAAAGCCCACGGTACCCCTGCCAGTGAAAATGGACCTTGCTAAGGCTGCAGGCAGCCCTCCCAAGCTCCTTTTTTTGTTGCAGAGAGTTGCAGGACGTTATTATAGCCAAAAACAGAGCTTGGGAGCCCGTTTTCTCTGTCAGAGCGCTCGGGCCACCTCAGGTGCCCCCAACATGAGTGATGTTGAGCTGGCCACGCCCACCCTGGCCACACCCACTCCACCCCGAGGTCAAACACAACCCTGAATGAAATCAAGTTTGACACCCCTAGTTTAGTATATGACATGTTTGTAGGCAAGTTACTGTTAGCCTTAACTTCCTTAACTTTTGAACATTGGGATAATTTGGTTGATTTGTCATAACAGACTCTAGTAATGAATGAGACCACAACATCCTTTGGACATTTTAAATCAACAGGATCAGAAGAGATGCGATTATTGTACTGTGATTGATGGCTGAAAAAAAACCCAGTTGTTTTATTCTGTAAGGGAAGATTGGTGAACCTTTATATTTGTTTTTCTGTTTTGCTCAGATAGTGCTGTATCTCCGGATGTGTCTTGCTCACAGTGCTGGTGTGGTGCCTACTTCTCAGAGCTTAGCTGATATGCAAGATCATGCTCCAGCCATTGGCCGTTATATAAGAAACCTCCTCTCTGGGAATGTTATAACATCCTCATCCTCAAAAGGTGGTGAAAGCAATCCTGTACAGATCTATATAAGTCTCCTTCAGCAGTTGCTCTCTGGAGTTGGAGGTGAGAAACACACAGGTCACAAAGCTTAAAAAAATGTTTTACTGCCTTTACTGTGAATGAGTAATAAAGCTGCTTCAAAAGATGAATTCAGCATCCGTTGCTGGTCATTTAGTTAGCGTGAGCAGATTCACTTCCTAGAAATGTAAGGTCCATTTTAATGCAATAAATTAGGCCAAAGCAACCTGTCTTTATCAGGCTGATAGTCTGTAGAGATTCTCAGTCATCCAGGTCCTTTTTTGTTGTGCTTTTTCAGGAGGCAACTGGACTTTCTTGTTTTTTCTTTGAAGATGTTTCGCTTCTCATCCAAGAAGCTTCTTCAGCTCTGACAGGATTCCATTCTCCACTATCCTGTCAGAGCTGAAGAAGCTTCTTTGATAAGAAGTGAAACATCTTCAAAAGAAAAACAAGAAACTCCAGTTGGGATATCAGGCTGATACTTTGAAGCTCCAGTGGTTCCAGTTTTAGAACTAAAAATATAGTTACATGTTCAGTGAGTATATTTTTGGCAAGCCCATTGTGTTGAAAATTATATAATTTTGACAAAGGTTATTTTATTACTTTTTTTTAAAAAAAAATATTACGGGGGCCTAACTGGAATATAAATTGAGTGGTAGACCCTCTCACTGTAGCCCTTGGCCAGTAAAGAAGGGAAAAAAATGGCAGTGTAATTTTTGGCAAACTGACCATCCTGCATGAGAAATAAACTAAGCTTTAGCTGGTTTAGAATTCTGTTCTCATTAGCTAGTCAGATCTGTCCATCCTCAAACCAGGCATAAAAACTAAGGTACTTTCCCAATTACCTTACTACCTGCCTATACAGAGATTCTGTGCAGACATCAAGTGGCATAATCATTATTAGACCTAAACTTTGTTTTTCTCCCAGTCCTTTTAAAAATAGATGCCTTAAATTTTAGGTCATTGCCATCAAAATTCTACCTTGCCTTGTGTTTAACTGATCTTTTTCATTACCCAAACTGTATACTAATTCAAGATACTTAGATAACAATTTCATCTTTTGACCGGGGAGTGTGGAGAGGAATGAAAAACTATAAGGGAAGCGGCTAACTAATTTTCAGAAGTTAATTTGCTATAAATAACTGGAAAAAAAATATCACACAGGTTTTCTAATCTTGCATTCCCTGCTATATATTTCTATTTCTACTCTTTGGCATGTCTTTCATTGACTCCAGCATTCTAGGCTTTCCCCATCCCTGTCTTACTATCACTTCCTCTTATCACAGCGACACCGGAAGTGGCATCACTTCCAGTATCGCGAGATTTTGGCAGCTGCGCCACTCATTCTTCCATCTTCCCTGCTTTTGGGTTCTGCGTGGGTGAGTCACTGACAGTGTGGGTTCCTATCTTATTATTTAAGTTTTGAGTTGCATTTAGGTTTATGTCTCATTTTAAGGTTGGGGAAAAAAAAGAGATCCAAACCGGCCTTTTTCCAGTTTTTTTTTTTTTTAATTTTTGTAAGCCATTAAATTACAACCGAACAGCTTTCAAGCAACCTCAAGAGATTTATTATAAAACAGCCAATCTCAAAATCAAAATAAATTTGACTTTGAGATGTTGTGGGCTCTTTAGATAGGCGTGCTTCTTAGTCTTGGAATGTGTTTCATTCTTGTTGCCTGAACTGAAGTGTGTGTGATGAATGATGAGATGAGCTTGGATTGGCTACGGTAGCTTTTTTTTTTCTTTTTTCAGGAATGATTTGCTAGTGCATCTAAAATGTTAGTAACATAGAATATGTTGTGGCCTTGAAATTCCACAATAGCACACAAGTTTTTGTTGCATCTCTATGTCATAACATTTATTAATAAAATACTATGCATGCATGATGTTTCAGCTGATTGCTGTGTGGGTCAACATATGCTGTACAGCTAAATCCTCAACTTACGATTTACAATTGGATCAGAATTTCTATTGCTAAGCAAGGCGGTTGTTAAGTGAGTCGTGCCTGATTTTATGAGCTTTTTTGCCACTATTGTTACACAAATCAATGCAGTTGTTAAATGAATCACATGTTATTCATTTAATCCAGCTTCTCCCATTGACTTTGCTCCTCAGAACCCAGATGGTAAGGTAAGGGTAAGGGATTCTGCAGAACCCACGTGGTAAGACCCTGGGAATCTGCAGTCACTGTAAATACAGTATATGCCAGTTGCCAGGAACCTAAATTTGGTTGTAAGTGCAAGAACTGGTCATAAGTCACTTTTTTAATGCTGTTGTAATTTTGAATGGTCACTAAACAAATGTTGGTAAGTTGAGGATTATCTGTGTAGCTCAGTATGGTTCAAGTATATATTCCAATATTAACATATTGAATATTGTTAAGATATTTAGTAGAGAATCCTGGATTTAATTTTTGAATGTCTTCATCCCATATTTGAATTCTCAAGTTTCCTGATGAGATTACACTTTTTGATACAGGATTCTTTGGTCAGAAAATTTTTGACATCCATCCACACAAACCAATTAAGCAATTCCTTTTCAACATTATTCAGAATGAGGGAAAAATAGTAAGAAATAGCAAAAGAAACTCAACATCAGAAAAGAATAAAGGAAATACACCCCCTCAATACGTGATCCCATAAATACTGACCTCTTAACACCTATTGAAGCTTTGGCCAATTCAGCCTTTTAGTAAGATAGAGGATTTTTTAAGTTATATTGCTAGCCTTAGTTGTAACATGTGTAGCATTTCTTGTTGCAAATAAAGTCTCCACTCATCAATTTAGGTATGTTTTTACAAGTATACTTTTAGTGCAACAAGGGTCAGCGTAACTGTGCAAGCTGGATTTTTATTCCAGAAACAGTTTTGCAAGGTAACATATTATTGTCTGCATTTCACCAGCTATGAGGTAAATGCAATTTCTCAGTGCAAAATATATCTGAAATAGTATTAAGTTACAAAGTAAAGTGAATGTAAATATTTGTTTTGAATAATTTTGGCATGCCTATTACAAAGATAATGATTCATATTTGTATGCATGGTGATTTCATTTAGCAAGTTTAATATTTTGTGGTGATTTCATTAGCAAATTCGTTTACTTTGAATACAATAGTTTCTGTTCATATTTTGTTCATTTTAATAATTTGAGAACTTTTTTAAAAATATAGGTTTGCCAGTCATGTACTGTTTGCTGGAAGTTGTTTCAGTCTATCCTGAAAAGCTAGCTGCACGATTTATAGACAAGATGGATTGGATAAAGGTATGCTAAAGAAAAAGATGATTTTATTCCAAAATTTTACACTTCATTCCAGTAGAACAGATTTCCACCCCCACCCCCCACACCCCAATACCCAAGAAAGGAATGATTGCGATAGGATTAAAAGTATGTTTCTCAATAGCTCCTGATCTGTTAAAAGTGAGTTCCTGGAAGCCAATATGACATCATTATTATCCACATACTTTTAAATATAATGCTTCTCAGTGAATTATATAGGCCTCTATAAATAAGTCATAGGGATATCTTTACAATAAGAGTTTAAAGAAAAATTCAGTGAAGGAAAATAGCTTATGGCATAATAGACTGTGGGTTTGTAGTGAATATTTGAGTTCCTGGTCCTAGTCTTTAGTTTTATTGCATTGCACATAGTAATGCTTGTAAAATTCAATGAGGCAAATAATGCAAAAAGCTGCGGTGACACAGTGGTTAGAATGCTACTTATAGCCAGGAGTTCGATTCTGCCTGGCTCAAGGTTGACTCAGCCTTCCATCTTTCTGAGGTCAGTAAAATGAGGATTCAGATTATTGGGGAAAATATGCTGACTCTGTAAACTGCTTAGAGAGGGCTGTAAAGCGCTCTATTTAGTTGCTATTGCTAATCATGTTGAAAAGCAAGACTGGTGCAGAATTCTAAGTATCATTGTTCTCCTTCCTCTTCAGTTAAATATTCTTTGGAAAAGATGCTCTTTAGCCATTCCCGACAGAAAAAATGGGGTTAATTGGATCAATATATTTATTATACAAAGGCTGATAGGGCATTATCTATTTTTAACATATTGTATTCCTTTATCTTGTTTTCAGAATCTTATGAATACTAATAAGGAAGAAATGCGGGAACTGGCTGCTCTATTTTATTCAGTTGTACTTTCGACCATGTCAGAAAATGAATTCAAAACATCTGTTCAGCACCTGATAAAAACAGCAAAGGACAATCATGTAATATTTTTGTTTTTACCTCACACCACTTTTATGAATGAAAGTATAATAGTATTATTATGTATCTTAAATGCCCTTTTCTATTTAAGAAATATTGAACTAAATTAAGAGTAAGGAGTTTTTTTATGAATATCAGAAAACTGGGAGTAAGAGCCCAATTAGTTATAACTAAAATTGGTTAATTAAATGACTGATTCAGTTCAAATACATTTGTATATAAAGGAAAGTCTTTGTCTGAGGGAAAATATTTGCTTTTAATTAGGGCATATATTTTGTCAAAACATTTATATGGCCGTTTTAGAGTTGTCAACAGAAGTGGGGGAGGAAGGGGTTTGAAAGTGCGGCAGCTTGGAAATCGAAACTGCATTCCATAGTTTTTCAGAGATAGTAACTAGGTGACTGAAGTTTCTGCCATGCAAAAATCTAACTGGAAAACATGATGGATGACTCTTGGCTATGGATGTGTGTCATTGGAGAATATGAATTATAATACACCCAGAGCGGTGGGGGAAAACCAGGGTCAAGGGTGACAGTGAATTATCTGTCTCAAAGTCGGCTACACCCAGGCAGGGCCGACATGTTAACTACCAAATAAATCCTGTTTAGTTTTTGAAATTTGGCTCGAGACTCATGATTTAATTGGGGTAACTGCCGGAATCCTGACAGATTTCACAATAGCTTAGAAAAATAATTTCACCTTTATAAGAATGAAAGGACTGATTTTTCTGAGAAGCTATATAGTAGACATGTCACACTCGATTTCATTAAGGGCCACATCAGGGTTGTGTTTGACCTCGGGCAGCTGGAGTGGGTGTAGCCAGGGTGGGCATGGCCAGCTTGATGTCACTTATGGCCAGCAAAACTGGAGCTCGGGGGGGACTCCTGCAGGGCCCCCTGGGCTCCATTTTCACTGGCAAAGGGTTGCAGGAGGCCGTCACAGCAGAAAACAGAGCCTAGGAGGGCCGTGGATGGCCCTCCTGAGCTCCGTTTTTGCTGACAGGCACTGCGGGCCGGTCCTTCACTGTTTCAAGGAAAGCCCCACAGGCCAGATGTAAGCAGCCTGTGGGCCAGATTTGGCCCATGGGCCTTGAGTTTGACACCCCTGCTATATAGCATCCACTGTTTATAAATAGAGGGAAAATAATCAGTTAAAGATCAATATGCACAGACATACTATTTTAATTTTTAGGCTATTAACACTCACACTATTTAAATATAAGAAGGCTGTTCAAAATGTTCTCTCTCTCTCTCTCTCTCTGTGTGTGTGTGTGTGTGTGTGTGTGTGTGTATAAAATGAATTGTTAACTTGTTTTTTTATTGTCAATTCTTTTCACTACAGAATCTGGAAATGCAACATGGGTCATTATTGGCTCTGGGATTCACAGTAGGACGGTATTTATCAAAAAGAAAAATGAAAATAGTAGAACTACATGGTATAGAAGACCGAAATACCATTGTAGCACCAGAACAAGACCAGCTAATCAAATCAACAACAGAAACTATAGGTCAGTCTGCACATTTGCACTTTCCCTGTATTCTTGGCCCATTTTGTTCATGGTAGTTTTGAAAAATTAAATTACTTTTGGACCACTGTGCTGCTTTACCTATCTCTTACTTGAAATCTTTATCATAAAACTTATATAACATAATAGTAATCTCAAACTCATCTTATTTTCATTGCTTAATTCCGTATTTGATTCGAGTCCGTATTTGATTCACAACTCATTACAAACAGATTTAACTAGTTGCAATTAATGTACTTGGCATTAAAAAATAGATTTGTATTATCTGAGCATGAGCCTCTGGCAAAAAAAGGCACTTAAAGGGCTGCTATTTAATTAGCACTGAAGATGCTATCAAATGATAATGAAAGGTGAGATAAAATGTAGTGTGACTGAATAAAAAATTAAAATGAACTAGGATTATGCATATTAGAATAAAGTATCTTTGAGATGTTATAGGTCATAATCTTGAACTGTACTCGGATATGTTGCTCTGCGTGATGCAAAACTCTTATTTTTTGTTGATACAAATGTTATAAATGCTGGGAATTTCTGCAAGTATTCATTTTCTTTGAAAAATATATTTCTCCCACCTGAGGCAGGTGTTCAGATGAATGCAAAAATTATTAATTGTTTTAAGTTTGGCCTGAAAAAGGCATCAGGCTAGAAACAGAGACCATGAGTTCAAGTCCTGCATTAGCCACTTATGGACTAAGACCATCTTAAAGGCTGTTCCTTTGGGGTACAACCTGCTGGATTTTAAAGGGAAAAACACCAAGTAATCTTTCTATTTTTTACTAGGTACTTTTTTGGATAGTACATCACCACTTCTAGCAATAGCTGCATGTACAGCACTCGGGGAAATTGGCAGGAATGCGCCTTTGCCCATCCCCAATGAAGGCAGTGGTTTTACAAAACTCCATCTTGTTGAAAGTTTACTGGCCAGAATTCCCTCTGGCAAAGAAAGTAATAAGGTAATGTTTTACAACATGGTTACAATTTTCCTGTGATTAAAAGATCTTTGAGATTCATTCTTTACTTGTAGGCATTTCCCAGCCCAAACTAGGTAATATCATCAGTGCGGGAAAGGAATGGGGTTTGCTCTCACTTATATTCTAGTGCTCGGGTGTCAAACTCGTGGCATCACGTTGCCATCACATGATGTTTCACAATGTTTTTCCCATTCGCTGAGCTGGGGTGGGCGTGACCTACGTACGACGCATCTGGACCAAGGGCTGCCAGTATGACACCCCTGTTCTAGTGGCTTACTGTGTTGGTGGAGTAGTCTTGGTGGGTTCTTTTAAGTTAGGTTGTTTACTGTTAGCTGGTTTGGCTGTTCTTTGACTGGGGTATTGTTTACTTCTTGATTGTTGATTTGATGTTAATCTTGGTATTAATTTATGTTCATCTGGATGTTTTTCTGATGGGGAAGTGTTTTATTTTGCTCATTTTAATCTAGCAGATTTTAAAATATCTCTCTTTCTCACTCTTCCTCCTCCTCCCTTCATGGTATTTTTAAGATGAAAGAAAGAGCTATTCAAACGCTGGGTTACTTTCCAGTGGGGGATGGAGATTTTCCTCATCAGAAGCTACTCTTGCAAGGATTAATGGATTCTGTAGAGGTAATTATTTAATTGTACTCTCAGAATATATATTTGAAGAAAGGGTTGCTTTTATTAATTCATGCCCGTTTCTTAAACTGCGTCCTTAAGGGTTTTTTGTTCCATTATTTTTCCCTAGTTATAAATGTTTGTAAAAGTTGAAAAAAAAAAGTTTTTAATTTAGGAGAACAACACTAATGTCATCCAATGCATAATTATTCTTCGTGGTTGTGCTACAGTGAGGAAGCATTGCTACCTTGAACAAGAGGTTTTTGTGGAACCTTCTATGCTTCTACATTTCCTGATAGGCAAAAGAAAAAAATGTTCAGGCCTTGTGTGTCCTTTCCAGGAACTGATCAGTCCATTCTTTTGTATTCATTTAAATGATTTCCTCTTTTGTGCTGCAGAGTTTTGTTCCCATATGTCTTTCCTCCCATTTAAAATGGGAGGGGATGGATGGGTGGAATCAACATCCAAGGACCATTGGTTAAAATTGAAAGTGTGGGCTCTTTTAGTTTATTCATTTAGATAGTTTGTTATGTCTGCCCTTCTCACAACAGTGATTCTGGCCAACATACAAATGTTAAAAACCAGCATTAAAACATTAACCCATGATTAAATGATCCAATCATCAAAAAACCATCAACAAGGCTAGTCTAACCTGCTTGCCTGAATGCCTGGGGAATTTTGTGGGTTTGGAGTGTCCCTGTGGTTATAATGGCTGAAAAGAAATAGCATGGTACCCTTCAATTTTTAGTTGGGAAATAGATGAAAATAATGCAATGAGACTTGAAATAATTTTGATTTAAATGCAGGAATGGTTTTTCAAATCAGCTGAAAATTCCATGGTAGAATTTGTAAGGATGTATGCTATAACCTTCTTCCTTGTAATTAATGCAGCAGGTTTCTTACCTAGAAAATACAATTGGTTTTGATAGTGAGCGAACTGAAATTTAGTGTTGTTTTACTGTGTGTTTCTCAGGCCAAGCAAATTGAATTACAGTTTACGGTTGGTGAAGCTATTACCAGTGCTGCAATAGGGACCAGTTCCGTAGCTGCCCGTGATGCATGGATAGTAGCTGAAGAAGAGTATACTGCGCCTATTGGTAGGTTTGGCATAGGAATATCTAATAAGATATTTCAGAGAGCAATTTTAGAAGAAAAAAAGCTGCTGTTGGTGAACAAACCCATAATGACAGTTTTCTATTGAAATTTTGCTTCCATTGTTATTCTGACTTTTGAAAAGTCATTTAATATGGAACCTGCTTCAGCATAATTTTTGCACCTACAATTAGTTTTGTGCTTATCAGTGATAATAGAATATAACTCAAGTCAAACTACAGCCTAAATTCCAAAATTAATCTAGTCTCTGTGATGACTTAGAAGGCAAATGCACACTTTATATCTCAGGGTAGTTGGTAATGGTTTTTCATCCATTCACATTAAACATTTATATACATTTTTCCAAGTAAACAAACTTCTAAAGCAGTTAACACAAATATTAAAACAAATATTCTAAAAGGCTAATAACAGCATCAGTTTTTCTATTCAACCTGTCAGGCTTGAAACTATACTGTTTGCATAATAAAAAGAATCCTGTCATTTATTCCTCTTGTAAAATCTGATATAATAGGCTCTGTACTGGATTGCTTTGGGAAACATTCGAGAAACTGATTAAAAAGAGAGAAAAATAAAATATGACAAAATAATCCATATAGCCCTTAATTTTGTATCACCGTAAACTGCAAAAATGTTGCATCTTTTGGTAAGCACAAGTGTACATGAACGTATCTGAAACTGAAACAAAGTCCAGAATTTATATGTAGAATATTTATAGGCTGAACCATGAATATTTAAAGTGAAAACATTGCTGACATGGCTCTGTTTTTCAAATCCTTTTGTTTGCATTATACTTAACTTCTTCTCTGCAATGGTTTTAATGTAACAGATGTGAAAATTAATGATGTGGTTCCCTGGGTCCTGGACGTCATTTTGAATAAGCATATCATAAGTCCCAACCCTCACATAAGACAAGCATCCTGTATTTGGCTTTTATCACTGGTGAAGAAGCTGAGTGCCCATAAAGAAATTAAGGTAGGAAGAAAAAATTTATGTCCAATTTTTGAGGTTGGGGGGGGAGATCTGATTTAGTTGACCTGTGATTTCATGGTGCATTCTTTTGTCCTCTTGCTTGTCTGTTTCTGAATTCTCATTTTTCTACTTGGTCTGGAAGTGCACTTTCTGGGCAAAAGGGATACAGGTCCATTAACAGAGTGCTGTTTTTTCCAAAACTCATACCGTAGAAAAGTAGAAGACATTTGTTTGAGTCTCACACTTTATTGTTTTGATAGTGAAGTTGCATGATTCCTGCATTAGCTTGGAAAAAAGTCTGCATGTTCTGACCTCTAACCATATTTCAAAGGATTATTACCACATCTACAGGGGATAACAGAAACTGACAATCTGTCATAGATTGTATTCCTTCAAGAATAAACCATCAGAGGCTTTGCACCAAATGTTGTTCTTCCCTGCTCACAGAGCAAGCCAGAAAAGGGCGAGTTATTCTTATTGGTGAGATTTTGAAATTGTATTTCAGGTAACAGGTATAAGTTAAAATCTTCTTTTTTTCTTTCATAGTCACATCTCAAAGAGATTCAAACTGCATTTGTATCTACTTTGTCTGACAGTGATGGTAAGTAGGATCATACCTGCATTATTTTATTCATTGATTAAAAATGCAAATCCTTATTAGAAACAAAAGCGCTTAAGCTTACAGATATAGAAAAAAAAGCTTTCAGTACAGAGATGTTATTATTTCAATTGTTACTTGCTCTAAAAACTCAGAAATTTGACATTGAAATTATGTAATACCAATGCATAGCATTATTATTTAAATGAAATTTTTAATCTAGAATTAGAATTCTTTTATTGACCAAGTGTGATTGGACACACAAGGAATTTGTCTTGGTGCAAATACTCTCAGTGTACATAAAAGAAAAGAAAAAAATACATTTGTCAAGAGTCTAGTGATTTTTTAAAAAACACATATTTTTCTAAATAAAATGTTATTTTACAAAACTAAATATGAATGATTCTTGAACTTGATCCTGTACCTGTTTTTAATTGCATATAAAAATGAAATATGTTGCTCAGGCTAAATGCCACCAAGAAAACAAAGATTTGGTAGTATTAACAAAGAAAGGAAACCAAATTGTAGGTTCTGAATAAATAGTGACTTTAATATAATTAATTCTAAACTTTTGTAAGCTTAATCTGGGAGGAAAAAAATATTGAAAGCTATTGTCAGGTTGACTTCAAAAACTGATGCCAAGAAGTTCTGCAATGATTTCTATTTGATCTGAATTCTAGACTTAGTGAGGATTGAAACCAACATATATGCTGTAAAGAACTTTACAGTGCCACTGATTAATATAGCAAAATTGGAAGTATAGCTGAGAGGTTTTGTTTTTTCATTTAATCATTTAGGCATTTAAAGTGCAACTGCTTTTCTCTCAAATAAGAACTTGTAGACCGCTGAACTATTTCAGACATTTTTAGTCTGACTGAGAATTGCTTACATGTTGCGATTTGAGAGTCTTAGAGGAAACTGCCTTTTATTCTTCCTGAGTTGGCTTTCTAGCATTAACTTTTCTGGCCTTGGTTTTAGGAGTTCTATTACTGCTGTGCGTTTGTGATATTTACATACTTTTGAATGGGTAAATGTAATTGAACTGGTATTGGCCTGGTTAATGTTTGGGCATGGAGACCCATATATAGATGTAACAATTGAGCATAGTAACGTTTAATTTGCTTTCGGTTTCTTCTAGAACTCAGTCAAGATGTTGCTTCTAAAGGTCTTGGTTTGGTGTATGAGCTTGGAAACGAACAAGATCAACAGGAACTAGTTACTACACTTGTTGAAACTCTTATGACTGGGAAAAGGTATTTTAAAGAAACCTCAACTGATAGAATATGTATCAGTAGGCAGGGAATAATAAAAAGAGGGATTAAAAGTAAGTGAGTTTAAATACAAAACAAGTCTGGAGGAATGCTTCAGAACATCTGAACCTTTCTGTTCACATTTCCTATAAATTATCTTGAATCAATATGAGCTTTATTTTGAAATTCTGAAATAATACGATGTATTTGCTTTCCTACTGCATGGCAATCTATAGTTTGATCTCAGTATGTTATGTTTTGATCTATTTGGAACTTTTATCCTAAATACTTCAAGGAACAAAAAGCATCTTAGGATAGTGTGGAATGGGTTTGAAAAAGTAATAAAATCCCTTTATCTCTGTGGTGAATGTTTCTTGTAACATCTGTATAAGATTATATGTTCAGGTACTTAAATTAAGCCTATTTAAATGGGCAAAAATCCTGCCAGACATTTGTTAGTCTGAAAGAACAGTTTAATCCAGCCTCTTCTCCCTCCTTTTTACCAATATAAAATCAATTGAGTAAATATTTCCAGTTATAATAAATTTAACAGAAGAGTCTTTATTATGCAAGACCCCCATTTGCAGTAGCATTTCAAGATTCAGGGGAAAATGTTTTTCCCAAAATGCACATGTATCCTGTAATGAATCTTAACCCCTTCTTTTTCCAATTGATTTGGAAATGTAGATTTGACATGTATAAATGAGGCAGAACCAAGAGGCTATATAATCTGATCCCAAAGAGATACAAAATTAATCTCCTTCACAAGCTTTCATATAATAGAACACTCTCGTTACAGAGTCAAGCATGAAGTGTCTGGGGAAACTGTGATGTTCCAAGGCTCAGGCCTTGGCAAAACTCCAGATGGGTAAGTTCATTGATTAATTGTGCTATTTGTGAGCCATTGTGCTACTTTAATCTATGGTATAGGTATCACTAGGGATCTACAAAGATGTTACATGTAATTCTTGATTTGAGCATCAATCAGCTTTTTTTTTTAGATTTTTTATTTTGGAGATGTTTTCAAATCTCATAGAAGTTCAGTCCTAAACTCTCATGAGATTTTCTTAATTTCATATGATTTGAGCCTCTCTCTCTCTCTCTCTTTTTTTAAATATTGAAGTGCTTATGGGTAGCCGTTGGGAGTTTCTTGTCCAGTGCCACATTTGGTTTATGATTCCTTCCAAACATTCCATTGAAGGTTGGGCTCCTCTACAGATACCAGTTCCTGAGACAGGGCTAGTGGTCAGTTTTATGGGGACCCATCATTCAAAGGCACTTAGTCCATCCTAGTAAATTGATTCTCTGAATTGCTCAAATGTTCCTTGAGCAGTGGGGAATGAGAAAGTCATGGAATATTTATACCACTGTAGCAAGTAACAAGAAGTGGGAAAATAAGGCTCTGCAGTGACGAGGGGCAAATGGGCATTGCCATTGGTGTCCTTTTTTCAAGTGGGGCATATTTTAACCAACCTACCCCCTTCACTTTTCCATACGGGAGCATAAAGAATAGAAGATGCTTCAAAAATTGGAAGGAACCATGTTTGCAGCCCTGGCAATTTAAGTAGTGGCATCTAAGCAAAAGAAGACACTATGAAGTTTGTCAGGCATACCAGTGTCCAAGTTAAGTAGAGAGCAGGTTGGGGAAGTATGATGCACCAGCCTTTTCATACATGTCACCAAAGCCCCTGTTCCCATTTATTATGGCACAACATTGTTTGGAATATAGTTCTGTTAAATCACAGCTTAGCTGGAACTGTTTGCCAGAACTTCCGAGGCATTAAAAAACAACAACCATTTGTTCCATTCTGTGCACTCACCTGTTAAGCATTGTGTCCAAAGAGCAAATGTCTCCTGATGGAAACTGTGATCCTCTGTCTTTTGTAGCAGAGCATGAACTAGAGAGGCAGCAAAGGTGAACCCAAAAAGTGAATGGAAAGCCGTATCGCTTTTACATTTAGATCTGTACAGAAGCCTAAAAAAACAAAGAGGGAACACAGACTAAAGTCTTGCTTCTAATTGTATGGTCGTACTAATTCTGAAATATAGTGGTTTGCTTTCTTAGATGTTACAGAATATGGGATTGTTTCTGTTTTAATGGGGAAGATTTTTTAATTATTGCATAATCGTCTTAATAAATTTAATTTATATTTAAAATATTATTTTGACCCCCATCTCTAAGTATCCCCTTACAATTGTTTGAGCAAAATGGGACATGTAAGAAGTATCATTAATCATTTGTTTCTGTTTTTCCCAAGCCAGGGTCTTTCTACTTACCAGGAGCTTTGTTCACTTGCAAGTGACCTCAACCAGCCAGATTTGGTGTATAAATTCATGAATTTGGCCAATCATCATGCAATGTGGAATTCTCGGAAGGTATTTGCATGTAGTTGGGATAATAGAACATTAGAATTAAAAAAAAACCCTATATGTCTGGATAACTTTGAAAGACTATATCTTCTATTCTGAATTCTGATCTGAAGCTCAACATTATGAGTAATTGGGATGAATCCGTTACAGCGGGAGCGTTATATATAGAAGAGCTATTGATTCATATACAAAATACATAATGTTCATTTTATTAGCGTTGAATATTTTCTGTCTGTTACCAGAAACCTGAATGGACATAAATGGGACACCTAAGTGGTATTTAACAATTTTTCCCCCCTTGGTTTTCCCAGGGAGCAGCTTTTGGTTTTAATGTGATTGCTACCAAAGCTGGGGAACAGCTGGCTCCTTTTCTTCCTCAACTGCTTCCTCGTCTCTATCGATATCAGTTTGATCCCAATCTTGGGATTCGACAGGCTATGACCAGCATTTGGAATGCACTCGTTACAGACAAATCTGCTGTAAGTGAACACAGAATAATTATGTCCCAATGTCGTCACTTTTTTCCATTGAGCAGTCACAACTTAAAGTTAGAGAGAGAGAGAGAGAACATACACATACACACGTTCCTATATTATATACAATATATATATTGTTTATATGAAAATAGTAAATACATTTGCAGAAGCCTAAGTCTTTCTGAACTAAGTTCCTGCTTGCATTAAGGATTACAGTCAAAAATATTGTTTTGATTATCTATTTATCTATCTTTAAAAATATGTGATATATGTGAATATGTAACTACTGTAGTGTGAGAACATATGATTAGTAGTAGTTTTTTTTTCTTTTCTGTTTATAGTAGAATGATTTTATTATATAGAGAGGTTTACCTTCTTTACCACATAGAGCAAAATCCACATAGTAAAATCACTATGTCAGAATGATCTGAATTAAGCTATCATATTAGCCCATTTTGATATCTTCTTCTTGAGCTGTTTCTGAATGATGATATATACAAAGCAGGAAAATTCTTTAAAAATAATCTTTCCTGCATTAAATTTCTGTTTTATTGTAGTTTGTTGTTGAGTTTTAGGAAATTATTGCTATAAATGTTCAATTTCTTCACTCTTTTGGGTGTGGGAATGCTTTTAATAGTTAAAACTGTTTTCTATTGGTTCAGGTGGACAAATACATGAAAGAAATTCTTGATGATTTAATAAGCAATCTGACTAGCAATATGTGGCGAATTCGAGAGTCAAGGTATGCATTTTTAAAATCAGTTCATTATTTCAATTAAAATAATTGGTGTTTTGAAAATCCATACTTGTATATTTCCTCTAAATTGGATTTTCAGGATTTATTTATGTAATTCTGTCAGTTATGTGAGTTGTACATTTGGGGGCTGGGTGGCAGACTTTGCAATTTTGGAGTACAAATATTTGGAAATAAGTCATACAAGTTAGCAGGAAGACTTAATTATGAAAAAAGATGCATAAATTTTTGTTTGTTTTCTACTATATGATTTAAGTTGATATAACCTGTATAAATAATTATATCTCTGGAACTTTTTTTGACATTGATGCAAAGTACCATTAGGAACTTTGTAGAATACCACCCATGATATTTAGTTAAGAGGGGAATTGTATATAAATACTTGTGCTAAACTATAGCAAATAAGCCTTGTCTTTCCATGCACACTCCTACATAGCCTAGTTTTCAGTTCTGCTATGAGCATGAGCAAGAAAATATTGTGTTGTAGAACTAAGTGAACTGTGGTTATTATTAAATATGGTTTGTTTAAAACAGGTTAACTTAAACTATTGAGAATTGTTATAGATCAGGTCTGTCAAACTTGCGGGCTGTGGGCCAAATGCGTCACACGCTAACCACGCCCATGCCCGGTTTAGCAAAGGGGAAAAAAGTCCCAATACATCATGTGATGTTGCCGTGATGACATGAGTTTAACACCCCTATTATAGATGAAGACATAACCACATAAAGTGTTTCCTTAGAAACAGAGAACTAATTATTGTAAGATTGCAGTTTGTTTTTTAAAAAGGGAGCTTGAAAAGGGGGTTTAATTCTACTTTAAGAAATTTAAATGTACAGGCATTACTGTCTGGCAGTTCTGTTAGTTCTTCTATATTTTTAAATAATTTACATGTTTAGGGAAACTTGAATTTGTTTTATTTTATTGAAACTTCATATTAGCGAAGAATGGTAATTAAACTCTTTCCACAGCTGTTTAGCACTGAATGACTTGCTAAGAGGAAGACCTTTGGATGAGATTATTCATAAACTTCCAGAAATATGGGAAACACTCTTTAGAGTGCAAGATGATATAAAGGTACTAAAAAGGTTCATGTTCTAATATTGGAAAATTACTATAATCATTGCAGGCAAAGAGTAGCTCAGAACCAAAAATGCCTGTATGCTTCCTGTGGGTTATGCTGGGAATTCCCAGAACTCAACATCCCTGAATGATAAAACACACATTTGTAGTCCATTTTGGTTTTCAGCCTTCATGGCAAAAATATCTGAGCTTTATGAATAAAATGGAAATACTTAGAATAGAAAATGACTGTTCAACCACCTTTGTTTGAAAAAGAGATTTACATTTTGTTGAAAATATATACCATCAAGGCAAAATTACTCCATTAATAATGTCTGAAATTAAAATTGGAAACTTACAAGTTTTATTTTCCCCTCCCCTCCTTTTCTTTTTCAGGAATCTGTACGAAAGGCGGCAGAGTTAGCCCTGAAAACATTAAGTAAGGTACGTTCTCATAATCAATTTAATAACTTCAAGAATTTTACATCATTCTGTGACTCAGTTTGAACCAAAGCGTAAAGAATAACTTCAGAATATCTGTGCTCACAGTGGATCCCATTTTCCATCTGCATGTTGTTGTTGTTTGTTTTAAGGTGTGTGTGAAGATGTGCGACCCATCTAAAGGAGTTGCAGGCCAGAAAACCATAGCCGTACTTTTGCCATGTCTTCTTGATAAAGGAATGATGAATACGGTGACTGAAGTGCGGACTCTGAGGTACCTTATCCTTAATTTTTTTTCCCTTTCTTTTCACATTTCTAAATCTCATAGCCAGAAACTATTTCAGCAGGACTTTATCCATCATTCTTTCACTTCTTAGCTGAAATAAAATAAAAGAATCCAACCAATATTTTTTACAATAAATGATGATTTCTAGATTCCCCTATGGTAGTATCCCATGAGTTGCTTAAGCATATGATTCTAATTGAATCATAGTTGGCTGGCCTTGCACCACCCAGTAAACTGTTTACCATAATTTATGAACCAAGGAAACTCAATGTAGAACATATGCTTAATTATATGCATAATGTGCACCACTTAAGCTTTGGTGGGAAAATCATGATTGCACCAATTAAAAAGTCCTACAGTTGCTATAACCAGCTGTAGAAAGAGCCAGTCCAACCTGCTATAAATACAACCACTGAAATTAATAAGAGTTTTTGGTGATAGGGACATTTATGGCCCAGAAAGTACATAATATAAGCTCCCTGGGAATTTGCAGCATTTCATTTATTTTTTGAACTACTATGTTTTTTAGCGAATGGAAATTAAATTTGGTAGAGATTGTTTTCTGACATCTAAACAGTATTCATTCTATGGTTGCATGGATTACTACTAGTGAAGAAAAATGCAAATGTGCTTGTCTTCCACATTTTTATTTATAGCATTAATACCCTGGTGAAGATCAGTAAAAGTGCTGGGGCCATGCTGAAACCACATGCACCAAAACTCATCCCAGCTTTGTTGGAATCCCTGAGTGTTTTGGAGCCTCAGGTCCTCAATTATTTGAGCCTGCGTGCTACAGAGCAAGAAAAGGTAAGGGCACTATTAAATAAAAAGGTTTCTCATTTATAAAAGAAAGCATGATCTAATCAAGATTAAAGGGTGTCTAGCAGAGAAGGGAATGATATTAGTTACATCATCATGCAGTTGAGATATCCACATGATATTTTATTTTTAATTAAAATTCAAAGTAAATAAGTTAGTTAGCTTAATTTGTATACACTGTTTAAGTAAAATATTGTTTGAATTTAAAAATTTCATGAGAATTATTGCTCTTTCTTTTTTAAGGAATCTTTGTCTTTTCAATTGCTCTTAACAAAATATTGCTTGCTACTATGCATCCACATGGGCCTTCCGTTTTCTCTTGTCACCTTTTAAACTCTAGATTTTAATCCATTTTTCTTTTCTTTTTTTAAATCTTTAAGGCTGCAATGGATACTGCAAGACTGAGTGCTGCTAAATCCTCCCCAATGATGGAAACTATAAATATGGTAATAATTGGCTTTAAGAAAAGTTTTACATAACCTGTCCAAAAAAGATTGCAAATAATAATGAAATTCCTCTGGTTATAATTGATAGCAAAATATTGGTATTTCTGATTGTTTCATTTAGTAAAGGAAAGCTAGTGTTAACAGCAGGGAGTTGATTCACTTCTAACGATGTCTTGATCAATAACCAAGAAGACAAGATTCACAAAATTGTTTCATGAGCTTTTAAAACAGGCTAGCCTTCCTGCCGTAACAAGGATGCAAATCAAGTAAGGGGTACAATAGCCCTGAACACTCAGCACCTCTCCCTCCTCCTGCACCCTCACATATGCACAGTCATACAAAGGAAATAAAATAGTGGCTATCGTTTCTATTTTTACAATAAGCTACACTTTGAAAATTGATGGCAAAGCAGCCGCTGATAGAAACAAAAACATTTCTGCAAAGAAAGTACTGGATTAAAAGTGGATGTATTTTTAGTTGCTCCTGCTCCAAACAGTTGTTCTTCCAGCAGAATGCTAATAAGCAGCTTGTGAGCAACAGTCTAGTAATCTCTTTTGTTATATTAATCTCTTTGGATGTTTTGATTTTCTTTTGATTTTGTTTCTCCAGTGCTTGCAATATTTGGATGTGTCTGTTTTGGGAGAGCTGATTCCTAGGCTCTGTGAACTGACTAGAAGTGGATTAGGCATTGGCACTAAGGTATGCTTATGCTTAGGAAAGAAGGGTTTTGCAGGAAAGTTGGGAATGCTAAGCTCATATTGACATTTGCATAGCCCCCCACGTCTCTCTCTTTATTTGCGTAATTATAAGTGTATAATTATTTTATCCTGTGATGTAAGTGAATGCAGTTTGGGAGACCTATCCAGAGATGGGATATTAGAAAATTCAGGAGAGAAAGGAAAGAATGGTAGGGTTATGTTTTATGCCAGGGGTATCCATCTCAATTTCATTGAGGACCACATCAGGGTTGTGTTTAACCGCAGGGGGAGCAGCTCAACATTGCTCATGTCGGGGGCCCCTGTGATGTCCCAATAACAGATGCCAGCGAAAACGGAGTTCGGGAGGTCCTTGTGCTCCATTTTCATGGGCAGAGGCACCGCGGGCTGGTCCTTTGCTATTTCCAGGGTGGCCTCGTAGGCCAGATCTAAGCACCCCGTGGGCTAGATCCAGCCTTGAGTTTGACACCCCTGTTATATTTAGAAGGTGATGCAATTATATCGCATCAATTATGTCTTCCCTGGCAGGGCCATTGGTGGTATGCTGTGGGGGCTTTGCCATTGCCATTCTACTGAGATTAACAGTGACTATGAATATGAGGAAGTCTTAGTGCTTAGGAGAAAGATATTTGGGAGGGGCAGATAACATTGGGGCAGTTCAGCTAACTTAGCATTTTTAGATGTTCTGCACTTGTAGATCCTGCCAATAAAATTCAATAATGAATAATATGGTGGATATTTCCTTGTTATTCATACTGTCAGAATTCTGACTAGCTGTCTTATTCGCTACATAGGTAGCCCTCATTTACCAACTGGCAACTCGGTTGCTAAGCCATGTCATGGTGAAGTGAAAATCACATAACTGTGCCTGTCTTACGATATTACTTTGTCAGGCATGGATGTGGTTGTTCAGTGAATCACATTGGGTCATTAAGCACGATGCCATGTGATCACGCTTGCAACTTCCTGTCAGCTTCCACAACAAAAACAGCTAGGAAAGCTGCAGATGTTGATCATGTAATTGTGGAATGCTGTGACTGTTGTAAATGCACAGCAGTTGGCAAGCACCCCTAATTGCAGTCACATGACTGTGGGGATGTTCCAATGGCCAGAACTGTGAGGACTAGCCATAAGTCTTTTTTTTTTCAGCACCTTTGTAACTTTGAACGCTTGCTATGTCAGTAAGTGAGGACTACCTGTATTCATTCAAAGTAGGCATCACTGAATTCAGGGGGGCTTGTTTCTAAGTAAATGTGCAGACATAAGCTTCTTTTTCACCCGGAAAAATAAACTAATCTCTGCCTTTCCTATTTTCACTCTTTTTAGGGTGGTTGTGCTAGTGTAATTGTGTCACTAACTACTCAGTGCCCACAAGATTTGACACCATTTGCTGGTAAGTTTTAGAGTCATATTTTCTTCCCTTTAAACCTCGGCTGATTTACTCTTTTTCTTTCTTTCCACTTTGTGAATAAACCCCCAAAACATTACTAACCCACAAAAGATTTTCTTAATCTGCCTTAAGGATTTTGAATTTCTGTTTGAATGCAATAACATAATTATTATTGTTTAAAAAAGCAAATTTTCAACAAAATGGTGAACGAAGGATAGATTACTACTCCTCCCATTAGAGAGAGACGGAGGAAGCCTTTCCCATTACATGGATTTAATTAAGTCAGCACAAAGCCAGAAATCAATTCCTACAGTCAACAATGATCCCTTTATTCAAACTAATGGTTACAAATCAGTACTGTATGGAAACTTACTTGAGGAAAATTACGTTATAGTATTGGTAATCTGCCGCTATATTTTGTTTATTTTGAGCCATCAAGTGTGTTATAGCTGGTCGGAGTAGTTCTGTAGTACATTACACCACGTCTTTTTTATTATATTAATTATATCAGAAGGTTTGGGAATTGACTTTCTACTTGTTTGTACAGAAACTTACAGTTGATTGCTAAAATAATTTCCTCTCTTACCTAGGTAAGCTCATGAGTGCTTTACTTAGTGGCCTAACTGATCGCAATAGTGTGGTGCAGAAGAGCTTTGCATTTGCCTTGGGACATTTAGTTAGAGTAAGTCATGCTTCCTCAGTTTCGAGATTTTTCTGTCTGGTTTTGTGAGTTCAGAAGTGACATGAGTTTTTCCTGGTTTTATTTTAAGACTTCACGAGACAGCAGCACTGACAAATTGCTCCAGAAGCTGAACAGTTGGTACATGGAGAAAGAAGGTATGCGCTTAAGATAAATATTTTTAAAACGTTGTAGCATGTTAAATATTTTTGAAGTGGTTCATTCCTAGAAGCATATGTAATGAGTATGACATTGCTATTACTTTTATTTTAAAATGCAACCTGGATAGTTTGAGAATTGCTTTTTTGTTTTTTGTTTTTTTGCTAAGCATGCTTACTGAACACCTTTTTCTATACTAAAATGCCTTTGGTACCGTGTTTGAGAGAAAATGCTTACGTAAAATTCATTCAGAAGTTTTGCTATTTAAAAACTTTTACATTACTTGAGTATGACTCACTTTAAAATCTCTGAAAAGCCAACCATCTTCTTACATAAGCAACTGGTGTTGATTTTACACCAGTTAAATCAGTTAGCTGAGCCCTAAACTCACTAAATTGTGTTTTTCCAGCTGTCTGTGTCAAAATTATCACAATAATTTGATTTCATTTGTGAAACTCTTCTGTTCCTTAATTGAACATGCTGAAAATATGAATAATGTAGGTAGTTCTCAAGGTAGGACCTTTGTAGCATGCCCACAGTGATCCGATCCAAATTTAGGTGCTTACAGCCTGTCCATATTTACAACTACAAGGGTGCTTCAATTCACCCCATCCACCTACCTACCCCTTTTGCCAACCCTACGTAACTACACTCTGGCATCACCCTTGGAGCTGAAGTAGAGATCTTCAGCAGTGTTACCTGGCTACCATTGATCTAAGCCTCTACTTCAGTCCTATTGCAGCCAGCCAAAGAATGTTTCCTCAAGCCCCATGTCATGGTTAAAAAAACCTCACTATCCCATGCTCCACAAGCCCTGTTGCACCCAGCTGACCCTCAACAGCTTCCAACCACTGACAAAGTATGCCCAACCTGGCCCTATAAGAGGCAGTTGCTGGCTACTCCAGGCCTTCTTCATGAGATTGCTTGCACCGTCGTCCAAATACCGCATCCTGTTCTTACGATGTTTCAGAAGGCCTCAGAAGCTTTCCTATCTCTTCCCCCATATTTGCCTTTTCACCCACCTGATACAGTGGCAGTCCTCAATGGCAGTAGGGGCACTGGGGTTGAAGGTTACGCCTAGGGACACTGGTGACTGCTGAGGGCCTTTGGGTTTTATTTCAGCCCTAGCACTGCCGCGGAGAAGTGCTGCTTTGTAGGGTGGCCAAAAGGGCAGAGATGAGGAGAAATACATGGGTGTGGGGGGAGTTCAAGAGAAAGCAGTCCTTTATCTCAGGGGTCCCCAACCCCTGAACCGCAGGCCGGTACCAGTCCACGGCCTGTTAAGAACCAGGCCACGTAAGTGGTGGACAAGCTACTGAAGCTTCATCTGTGCATGTGTGGGATCTAGATTGTGCATGAAACCACTACAGCCCTGGTCTGTGGAAAAATTGTTTTCCACAAAACCAGTCTCTTGTTCTAGAAAGGTTGGGAACCACTACTTTACCTTACTAAAGCTCAGGGCTGGGAAAGACCAAGCCAGGAATCACTTGGATTAGGAAGAGTCCTCACCTAATGACCAATAGAATTTTGCTAACGATTGCAATGGGGACTGCTGGGATTGGCCTCACTAAGTGATGTGGTCATGTCATATTTCACCTAACTACTGCATCAGTTAGTGATCAAAATTTGAGTCATAATTAGTATTACAGCTAGACAGTTTGCAAAATAATAATTGCCACAGTTTTATGTTTGTTTTGACTTTCTGTTCAACATTGCAGCAAAAAGAGTAGAAGCATTTCCTATTTTTTTCCCCCAAGTGATTTTATTTGAGCAAAAATAATATGGATTCTACTTCATTTGCAGCAAAAGCATAGAGCCTACATTTCCTGAACTCTAGACCATGGCCCTGGAGCCCTTCAAGATGTTGCTGTTTATTTTTAATGTAACAGAAGGAAAGAAGCTTTAAATCTGTAGGGAATAATTATATTACTATTATTTAATTGGGGTTTTATATTGGTTTGTTTATTTTATTTATTTAATTGGTTATTTAAATGTTATTGCAGGGAAATTTAATTTTTGTTTTTGTCTTACTCACTTTTTGGAACATGATTCTTGCTACACCATTTGAAGAACCAACCAATGTAATTCTCCACCTAGTAAAAGTTATATATCTTTGATTTATAGATTTGGAAGTCTATATCCTGTGTTATCTAAATGACCAGAACTTTGAATAATGTTTTGAGCATCACTAGAAAGTAGAACCCTGAGCCTCCTGGGCTGCAATGAAAGCAGGGAGTCATGTTTCTCTCACTGTGTTTGTTTGTTTTTTTTGTTATTATTATTTTAGAGCCAGTCTATAAAATGGCCTGTGCTTTAACTATGCATGCTATTGGACGCTACAGCCCAGATGTCCTGAAGAATCAAGCCAAGTGCGTTTTGCCTCTGGCTTTTCTGGGCATGCATGAAATTCCTGAAGAAGACAAAGGGGAGAAGGAAGAAGGCAACCTGTGGTCTGAAGTGTGGCAGGAAAATGTACCTGGTAAGTGATTTTCACTACTCTGACCACTTTATTACTATGGAAACCCAAAATACAAATCCTAAAATAAAATATTCACCTTGGTCTCTGAAAGATAGAGATTATGCAAAATCCTCCATTTTATTATTTATTTTCCCCCTCAAGGCCCCCTCCCCAAACAGATATCCCCACATGTCATTGTGGGTTGTTGTTTAATTTTAGTTATGCTCAGACTTTCTTTCTCCAAGTACAATTTGAACTTGGACTTTTTGCCTGTTTACTTAATTATTAAATTAATTTCATTTATATCCTATCTTTTCCTCTTAAAAGCCAAAATATATATTCTTGTTAATTTTAATGTACTTACTGTTTTACTCTTTTATATTATAGTTTTATCAGATTGCAAATTACCCAGAATTGTATGATAGTGAGATTGGCAACAAATAAATTAAATAAATATGGGTTAACTCTGGTTTTATCCGCATAATAATGGCCTTGTGGGGTATGTTGGTATGAGACAAAATGGCTGGCTCAAAGTCCCAGTGAATTCACTTTACATACTGAACCCTTTAATCTCCATCTTAGTTGCAATCGAACATTCAAAGGACCATGCTGGCTCAGGCATTTTAACTTTTCCTAAAGCAGGAACCAATTACCAGGCTATCTCTCAATACGTATTAGAGGCTTTATCCCTAAACTCTCTACCAGTAGCTTTTGGTTAACGACCACTTCTTTGGCAGCTGTTCAATGTTGCTGTTGAAGACGTGTTACTTAGGACCAGTCATCAAAATTCTGGCCGTTGCAGCACCCCCGCAGTCACATGATCACAACTTGGACACTTGACAGCTGGCTCTTGACAATTATGACAGCTGCAGTCTTCCATCATCACCATTTGCAACTTTCCCCGCCAGCTTTACACACGCAAAGTCAGCGGGGAAGCTAGCAGGGGAGGTTAGGTTGCAAGTTACTCCTACCACTTGTCCTCCCAAGGAGCCCTGCTGCAGATTATGAGATCCCAGGCAAACCCTCCCCTGCCGTGGTGCGCAGAGATGGTGTTCAGCAGGTTCTGACCAGTTCTGGAGAACCGGTAGCAGAAAATTTGAGTACCTTGGAGAACCGGCAAATATCCCCTCTGACTGGAGATTTTACAGTATCCTTCCCCTGCCACGCCCACCAAGCCACACCCACAGAACCGGTAGTAAAAATTTTTGAATCCCACCACTGCAATGGTGCCCTTGCATGGTGCCACAGTGCCCACTCACAGGGCAGCAGCACCCTTCCTCAGCCCTCATGCCCTCACATGGTGCAGCAGCACTCTCTCTCTCTCCAACCTGCATACACTCTACTCACCCTAGCAAAGCAGCACTCTCCCATGCCTTACTCCCTGGTAGGCCCCTGTCCTCCGGCCTGCTTCCCCATTAATAATCCTCAGTCCTTGCTTAATGATGGCAATAGGAACTTCCAGGATTGCCACCGCTATGTTCCACAGCCACGTGACGTCACACTTTTTTAACCACGTCCCTTAGCGTTAAAAATCCCAGGCCCAATTGCCACTGTTAAGTAAGGACTACCCATATTAATATCCGTCAGCGGTGGTGGTTCTCTTATGCATTCCAGCAAGCACTGTGTGTCTTGAATCATAGGTACCTACGGTGGCATTAGGCTCTATATGGAGGAATTGATTACAGTAACTCAGAAAGCTTTGCAGTCTCCGTCCTGGAAGATGAAAGCGCAAGGAGCAGCTACCATGGCATCCATAGCAAAGCAGACTGGCGCTCTGGTACCTCCACACTTAGGCATGGTGCTCACGGCACTGTTGCAAGGACTGCCTGGAAGAACATGGGCTGGAAAGGTAAAAAGCACTGACTGATGCAGTGGGTTGTTTCATGGTTTAGAAATGGGCCTTTTTAAAAAATGCTGCAATTCTTTGCATTTCCTTTTTCATGACTGCCTGTAATTGGCTGAACGGCTTTTATTTTATAAACTGTCCAGAAGTCACTTAGGTGAGCTGGGAGGTATATACATTTGATAAATGAATAAAATTTGCCTGATGTTGTCAAATAAACTCTAATTTGCTGGGGGTATACATTTGTGAGTTTAATGGATCTGCGTTTGCAGAATCATTGATATGCTAGTTCGTGTTTGATTTTAAAATGAAATTCTGTGAGGCCAATTGGTGAAAAACAAATTTACCATAGAAGGAATAGCTGTTTGGCATTAGAGTGATATAAGTCAAGCTCTGCTGTCGTGTATATATATTTTGTTCTTTCAGATCTTTTGCCCAACTGGGATATCATTATAATTCACAACCAAATGTTCATACAAGATGTAACTTGCATATTTGACAAGGCATTTGTAAATTTTTATGGGGACAATATAGAAGTCACATACTAAAATGTATCTCTTATGTTGTTTATAATGTTTTTAGGAAGAGCTGTTAAAAGCCATTGCCAGTGTCGTCTGTTCATGCAGGTAAAAATATTTTCATTTCTTTGTCTGAAAGTTCTTCTCTGTATAAACAGTTTGGGGTGAGATGAATTTCCTCATTGATTCCTGGAGAAGTACTGGGGACTTTAGGTACTACTACTACTACAGTCTCTTACTTTCTAAAAATATTGTGGAAGTATTTTTAAAATTATTTCAAAAGAAGTGAACTAGAAGATTTTTAGTAATTGATAGGACAAATGAAAATGAAATTGAGTATGATGTAGTGGTTAACTGGGAGACCAATGCGTCCATCATCCTTCCTTAGGCACAACCCCAACTGGGTTCCTCTCGCCCAGCCCTAGGAAGGAAGCAATGGCAAACCACTTCCAAAGCCCCCTTCCAGAAAGCTGAAAGGACTTCTTCAGTCAAATCCAAAGAATCAAAAACTGACTCTTAAGCATCCCTCTCCCCCCTTTGGATATTAAATAAAAAGGATGAATGAGGGAATGTATCTGCAAGTAAATCTTGGCAAGATTTGTCCCAACATTCACTGCTAATTCCACAGTAAATGTGTGTTTGGGTTATTTCACTTGGTACTCAAAACAAAACATTGCCATGCAGATCTGTGTGCCAGTGGACATGCACTTTTTAGCACATTTCATTCTAGTTATTCTTTCACACCTTTTTCCCCTTTTTTCTCCCAATGTCAATATATTAGTGATTTTTTTTTTTTGCTGCTGATCAAATTATTTCTCCTGTTTTTTTTGGATTTTTCCCTTAAGATATTTTTTCCTGAAAATTATAGTCAAGGAAATATTAGTTGTTAAAAATCAGTGCTGCTTTTCCTTTGGGCTTGATGGTGCAGTTGTGGGATATGAATTGGAAAAGATATATAGTTGCTGAGTATACATGGGTATAAATGAAATATGGAGAAGCTTTTGTTCATTAGAAGAAGAATAAAATTGCAAACTGTATGATTTCCAGCTGGTTTTTTTTCAAAAATTCAAAGCATTTTACGATAAAACAAAATTCCAAGTTATCTATACAGTCATATGACAGGTTTTACTTACCTAGAGCAAAGGAAATGTGCACATTTTTCAAGATATATACTTAGGTTGAGCTAAATTAAGAGGCTCGGTGTAATATCAAGGAGACACATTGATCAGTCGTGTCCTGTTCATCCTTTAATGATTTTAGTGTGGAACTGCACAAGCCTTTGCCCAACCAGCCCAGTGTTGATGATGTCGTACAGGCAATGCTGAAAGAATGCCGCAAAGAAAACCTACGGTACAAGATTGTGGCACTCCGGTGTATGGCTGATGTGCTTAAGGCTACCCAAGAAAATAGGTTCCAGGAACTGACAGACATAATCTTTCCAGTAATAAAGAAGGTGATCTTTTAGCCCTCTTTAGATTTGAATAATAGCATCGCTAAAAATAGAACATTTTTTTGAATTGTTACTTCTGTGAATTGTTCTATGTAATCCATATAAAAACCTTTGTAAATCTGGCTGAGATTAATTTATATGTTATGAAAAGAGGAGAGGACATCTCAAGCTGAACTAGGCTGAACTAATAAGATTCCTCCATTGAGGTCAAAGCAGAAACACAACTTAGTTTGCTGCTCATTCTTACTTTTTACTATGTTCAGTCTGACCAAAGAAGAACTACCAATCTCCTTAGAATTTTTATACTAATAATTTACAGCATTACCAACTGGTGCTATGATGATATATGTCACAGTGGTTAGAATGCAGTATTGCAGGCCAATTCTGCCAACTGCCAACAGTTTGATCCTGACCGGCTCAAAGTTGACTCAGCCTTCCTTCCTTCCGAAGTCAGTAAAATAAGGACCCAGATTGTTGGGGCAATTATGCTGACTCTATAAATCATTTAGAGAGGCTGTAAAGCACTGTGAGGCAGTATACAAATCTAAGTGCTATTGCCATTTAGAAGAAAGGCCTCATATGAACTTCCTGCTAACTGGAGGAAGCCAGAAATTGTTAATGCCTTTGTACTTCTTGTTTTTGAAGAGCGTCTCAATCCTATATCTTTCTTTGGAGAACAATCAACTGAATTACTCCCCCCTCCCCTTTATAACTCTCACCTTCCTCTTTGAAGGATGCTGCTTTCAAATGGGTTACAAGTCCTTAATAAAGATAGGGCAGATGTCAGCTAATATCAGCTAATGCACCTATAGCAGAAAGGCTGTTTTCAACTTTCTTAATCACGTAGGTTTGGGGGATACTTCTATCTTAGTAGAGTTCCATAAAATTTTATTTTTTAATACATTGACTACTAGTTTTTTTATTTCTTTTACTGACTTTCTTCTCAGTGGAGGTAATTGAGAGCCTAAAATTGTAAAAACGTTTTGTGAAGCGTACATTATCTTGGGATCTGTCTCCTTATGAGGCAAGTATGGCTAGAGCGACTTCTTGGCTGAACTGTGAGATTAAAGAAATGGTCCCTGCCATCAACTATTGGATTTAAATCATTATTATATCAGTATGCCAATTAAATTTTGCAGGTTTGATCTCCTGCAGTACAGATGCCATGATTAGCTTTCATGTAAATAAAATGTTTTACATTTCAGTATATCACTCTGAGTTCTTTGTTACTAACAAAATGTAAAATAATTTAATCAAACTGCTGACATGATGGTTGTAAAAAAGGGAAGTCTAAAAGCTAAACCGTCTTTTTTTTTCTCGTGCTTGCTTTTTCCCTTTCAAATTTCACACCCTCTGATTGCATTGCAGAATTGTCCTGAGAATGTAGGAAAAAATTCATCACACGATGATGAGGATGAAAACGAAAATGAGAAAGAACTCCAAGTTGAAGCTCTCCTCTGTGCCTTTGAAAGCTTAGGCAAAGCCTGGCCTAAAAACTCAGACACACAATGTAGGTCTAATTCCAGTAATTTTAACTATTTCATCTTTAGTTTTTGTAAGAGCTCATAGGAGAGGAAGGGCATAATTTCATTGTATTGTTGTTTTTGTTGCAGTTCTTTTGCTTTGTATTTTTTAAGGTTAACTTTCTTAACGTCTTATGATTTAACACTATAAGGATTGTAATAAGTGGGATGAGCAGTTTTTTAAATTTCAGAACAGCAGCAGCAAAAAGGGAAAGATTAGAAACTGACTATTTTAAGGGAGAAGGCCAATTTTGTCCTTTGTTCTTAGGTTCCTGTTCCTTAGTTTTCTTTGAAGCTATATTTATTTAAGCTACTGGGAACAATAAATCTGCTTGGAAAATAATATGAAGATTCATTTGGGAGAGTGCCCTCTAGAACATAGATGGGTGGCAAGGATGAGGGACTGAGAAAATGGAAGTCAGAAGAGGAGGCAACCAACACCCAGAATGACAGGAAAGTGAGTCTGGCTGCTGTCCCCTTTAAAACAAACCAGGTGCCATTATCAGATCTTCTAAGGCTTCCCTGTAACTGAGCATTGAGAGTTGTTCTATATTTTGATCTCTCTCTTTTTTTAAAAGGCTGCTATCGACAAGAGCTATGCAGATTAATGTGTGAGCGTCTGAGACTTGGTACGTGGAAAGTACAGCTCGGCGTTCTCCAAGCTATGAAGGCTTTTTTCCAAGGGTAAGTTTCCTGTGGATGCTGGAGCTGCTGCTTCTGTTCTTGTTCATTTACTCCTCCCTCACAGTAGCACGTGGAGAGGAACAGATTCAAAATCCTTTGCCTGAGCTTTGTGGATCTCATTGCCTCTTCTCCCTACCTACTTCCACTGACTGGCATGTTTTAAGTAAGGAGCAATGAATGTGGAATTGACATTTCAATCTCCACAAGGCTCACCCGATAACTGAGTGTGCAGCATCTTTGGTATTTACAATTGCCCCATGGAAGACTTCAGATGAGTGCAGCTCCCTCAGGTGGAATTTTAAGATGTGTTCTTTGCGGGGGGAAAATGATGCTTATATTCTTCCATTTGATAGGTTGTTGTTATTTGAAGCAGAACACTCTGACCCCGAGGCTTTGTCAAGAATATTGTTGGAAACCTGTTCCTCCATCATTCATTCACTAGGTAAATATCTTTTCAGTCTTGTACTTTTGTTGTCCACTTGTTCTAACGTTTAATAAACAAAGGAGAGAATGGACTATTTCGTGCTTTTCGTGTTTCTTGATTCCCTCGTCAAAACAGTATTTGCTTGATGCCAGGCTGGTAGTAATTCCTGTATGATCCTATAAGAATCTACAATTGCCCTGTTCTCTAATACCATTTATTGTTTGAAACCTAAATTTAACTAAATAGAACCTTCCAAAGATTCATTGTGACAGCCAACTGATCAAGAATTATGATTGCTTCTTTGGCCAGCAGAGCAGGATTTGCGTATATCCATATTATATCTTTAAGATGTTTTCTTATTTGGATGCTCTGCTTATTGGATTAGATATAAGAAAGTTTGGCATTCCATCATTCTGCTTCTTCCCAACTTTTTAACTAAGAGAGAAAGATTGTCCCTGTTTCACTTATTGTCAGGCACACTAGATGGACCAAGCCATGAAATTGAGTATCCTATTACGTATTTTTATTGAGAATGGCTAAATAGCAGAATCTTGCAAATCTGATTTTGTAATACCTCTTCCTCCTCCTTATAGTTCAGGATCAGGAAGGTCTTTTCTGAGCCGCTCCCAAACAAACCAAACAGGTTACCTGGGCACTCTTGGCTTAAAAATTGTTTTAACCTTGTTGCCTTGGCAGTTGAGCCTGCACATCCCTCTCAAGGTCATATTCCTTCCTGTCTATGTAAAGGTAATCCTCGGCTTACAACAGTTCATTTAGTGACTATTCAAAGGCACTAAAAAAAAGTGATTTATGCCTGTTTTTCACACTTACAACCATTGCAGCGTCCTCATGGTCACGTGATTAAAATTCAGGCGCTTGGCAACTCATTCATATTTATGACAGTTGCAGTCTGATCACCCTTTGCAACCTTCTGACAAGCAAGGTCAATGGGGAAGTCATTTTCACTTTACAACTGTGGCAAGAAAGATTGTAAAACGGGCCGAAATTCACTTAACTGTGTTGCTTAGCAACAGAAATTTTGGATTCAGTTGTGATCCTAAGTCAAGAATTACCTGTGTACATAGGGAGATCAGCCCACAAAGACCAAGAGCTATTTGTCCATGACAAAGAATGAAGAGGTAGGGAGATACAATTTAAGGTTCTGCCTGTATAGCATTTAATACTGCAGATATAAAGAGAACATTAAACAAAAACTTCAGTGATGCAGAGGACTGTATGCACCCGCTATTCCTTTTTTTATATTAGGATAGAGATGGATAATTTGAGAAGCCAGGGCTTGATGCAGCCTACAAAAGGCTTGGGTACAGTCCCCAAGAGATTTTAAAAGCTTTACTTATTTATCATTAATCTGACAAAAAGAGAATTATTGAGAGCAGACAAGATAATAAATTACATGAGTAAAGGTAAAGGTTCTCCCGCACATGTGTTGTTAGTCGTTTCCAGCCCTAGGTGGCTGTGCTTATCTCGTTTCTAAGCCAAAGAGCGCTGTCCGAAGACGTCTCTGTGGTCATGTGGCTGGCATGACTAAATGCCGAAGGTGCGTGGAATGCTGATACCTTCCCACCAAGTAGTCCCTATTTTTCTACTTGCATTTTTAATGTGCTTTGGAACTGCTAGGTTGGCAGAAATTGGGACAAGTAACGGGAGCTCACTCCGTTACGCAGCACTAGGGATTCTAACCACCAAACTGCCAACCTTTCTGATCGACAAGCTCAGCTTCTTAGCCGCTGAGTCACCTTAAATGTCCCTTTAAATACATTTGATACATTAAATTGTATTACCTGTGAATTATAAATTAAGTCAAATTCAGTTTTTGTCTTAAGTGCCACCAATTTCTCTTTGATTGATACTTCCCAAACCATTATGAAAACACACAGAATGATCCAGACCAGACAGATCTTTAAACCAGAAATATCATCTATATTGCAATTAACTTTAGGTGGATAATATATAAACCAGTCACTGGTAATCATCTAGACATGCAATTGTTACTTACTGTTACAAGTTTATTTCCAACACAAATCAATTTATTTGTTCAAAAAGCACTGTTAGTTTGAAGAATAATTTAGCAATATTACTTACCAATAATATAATCCATTTATAAATCCATGCTAGAACTGGGTTAAGAGAAAGTAAAAATTGAGATACTGCGTACCACTGTCAAAGGTGTATAAATTCTTCATATTAGTATTTATGGCGCAAAACTATTTTTTTATATGCATAATTTATATTCACCGTTCTATTCTCCATTAGAGAATAAAAGTTACACTTCCATAAGAACTGAAGCTTTATCGGTAATAGAGGTGCTGCTCACCAAACTTGAAGGTAAGAATTACAGTTCTGAAAATTAAGACTATTCCTTAAATCCAAGGGCTGAATGGACAGGATTATATCCCATTTTGTTTTAAAGAACAGTTTTGGCCAACTTGATTCCTGTTTTGTAACTTAAGATGCACATTAGTTGCTCAACATAGTCATGCTTGTTTTTATTTTCTTTTGCAACTAAATCTTTTAAAACATTTAATATTCTGAAAAGAATACATTTTGCATATTTGAGATAATGCCATGTCAGAAAATTTAATTAATAGGAAAATTTCAATTCGGAAGGAACACAGCATTGTACTTTGAAAAAAAAAATGCAGGATATACACATTTTTTCATTACTCTTGCTTGTATCTGGAAAACTACAGATACATTGGCAATCAGAAACAAAACATAAAAATTCATCTGAAAGACAGTAGACTTTCTAATCTTTGCCACCTGGCAAAATTGCTTCAGTTTGCCCACTGCTCTAAGATCTAGATGAACTTTTTAAAATAGCAATTATTTCAAGAATCGATCATTAAAGTACTGCTTTGCATAGTGCCAAAAGTGATCAAAACCTGTGAACTGTTATAAATGATTCTAATTCTAGTCTGGAACGGGATCCTCTGGTCTTTAATTTGCTTTGGGCTCAGTGAGGCATGCTGTCCTAACCTTTAGATAGGGGCTTGGGCATAACCCAGGTTATTGTGTTACCTGCTTTTGAGGCTACGGTTGAAAAGTAGAGATATATGCAAAATGGAAAATAATATTTTTTTCTCGAAACAAAAATCCATCGTGTTTCAGAAGTTCTAGTCAAACTATTTTGTATTAAGTGCAATTTGGCAGAAACAAGTTCCAGAACATTTGGGTCAAACTGAAATTTGAAGGGTTCCAGCATCATTTTCCAGGGAGACTACTGCAGAGCTGTATACTTCACGACCTCTTCTCTTTTCAGCCAGTCTTTCCCCTGGGAAATTTCCAGGATCTTTCTGCTGCTGCTGTTGCTTCTGCCGCCAATGTCTACACATGTTTTTGCCAGTTTTGGCTTTTTGTCTCTCTTATCTGTGCTGCAAACCACTTCTGCTTGGATCTATGTGTTTCAGTCTGTCTGCAAAATATGGACAGCCATTTTGTCCCATACATGATCCAAAATATCTGAAACATGTATATTTCAATTCAATATAGAGCAGCCAAAACCATCTGACGTGGGTGAATCAGGCTGCGTACAAAATAGCAACAGCACTTAGACTTATATACTGCTTCACAGAGCTTTACAGCCCTCTCTAAGTGGTTTATAGAGACAGCATATTGCCCCCAACAATCTGGGTCCTCATTTTACCAGCCTCGGAAGGATGGAAGGCTGAGTGACCCTTAAGCGGGTCAGGATCAAACTCCTGGCTGTGGGTGGAATTAGCCTGCAATATTACATTCTAACCACTGTGCCACTACGGCTCTTATAAATGTTTGATACATCTCTATTCAAATGCTGTATGAGACTCAAGTCACCTAAAGAGATAATGGTATTGATTCATCGAGAAAGAGTAAATTTAAAAAAAAATTCTTTGTGCCTCAACATTCTTCCAACACTTTAGTTCACATGGACTTTTATGCCTATATTTAGGAAAAGAACATGATTCTTATGATTTAATTATTGAATGTATTATAGTTTAATATAAGTGTCTTTGAATGTATGTTTTAATATAAGTTTGTTTCCCATTAGATCCTTTACATCCAAAACTTTGATTCCATGTACTCTTATAACAAAAGTTTTTAATGATTGTAGTTTTTACTTCAATTTATAAGTTTATAAAATGGCTGAAGCTGTCCTACAACAAAGATATGAAGGGTTATAGAACATAAAAAATATGCTACTTTTTTCATCATTATTAGGCAGAGTGATGTTGCATTATTCAGAGAGGATCTCTCATCAATTGAAATTTGATGCTGGGGAGATTAACTGTCTTTTTAACACTATCAAATAATATTAGCATGTTAATGATTAAAATTATATTTTTTAATTATCAGAACCCATTTTTAGAGCTAATTTTATCTGAAAGTGCAAGTAGAAAGGTTAACGATTATCCTTCTTTTTTCCCCTTTTCTTGTGTAGAATCCAAACAGTGGGAAAGCCTGAACATTGAAAGTAGAGGAGTCCTCATTGGCTCTTTAACAGCACTGACTTTGGACAGTAGGCCTGAACTACAAGAAAAAGCATCTTTATTAAAGAAAACTTTAGAAAATCTTGATTGAATTGAATACCAATCAAGTGCCACGTGAAACAAAGCAAGCAAAAACTAAAAAGTGCAATGAGCTCCGTATTACATAGAGGAAAAGTAAAGATGATTTTTGTAGCATGCATAAATTCCCTGGCTGAAATAAAGAACACCTTGATTCTCTTCCCCATTATTTCCTTTTTTTTTTTTCTTAAAAGCAACAGTAACAACCTATGAAGCAGTTTATTTAAAATGCAAGCCTTGAAAGTGAAAAATATCCAAGCTACATAAGGACATTTTGGGAAATTGTTCGTTTGTGAAAGAGAATCTTGTTTTGTGACTTAAGATTTGGGGGAATCTTTAGTTTATACAAAAATGGCCCTTATTATATGAATCTAATGAATGAAAATTATAGCAAAACACCAGAGAGCAAACTTTGTGTGGATTTCATGTGGGCCAACTTCCGGTATTATGTTACGATGGCAGTATTATAATTTGTATCATTACTAATGATCGTACAAAAAAGCAAAGTTGCCAGAAATATTAGAGGGCAGCAAAGAGTAGGAGTTTTGTATTTCTTTTTTCTTTTTGCAACTAGTGAGTACCATGGATTTTTTAGCCCAAGCTTCATAGCCCTACCAATAACTTAAAGCATGGAGGTCCAACCTTTTTTGAAATTGAAATTGTCTTGGGCCACATATAAAATATAACAGTTAATGTATATAGATAACAAATTTCCTTTGAGAGTTTAAGATCTCGTGAGGCTGAATTATTAGCTGTGCAAGGCTGCATATGGTCCATGGGCCGTGGGTTGGACAGGCCTCCCTTAAAGGGACTTAGTTTGCCTCTTATTTTGGAATGCCACTAGTCAGTGTTGGTTGCTTTGGACCATAACTATCACTTCATCTCATATAAACAGAATGTATAAGATTTAGAAAAAAAAACTATGCCTTCCTGCATTAAAACATGTGATTTCTCCTGGATAAAAATGCACACAAGAAAGCACTTTAATTGTCTGGATATAAGGGTGAATAGAGCAGTTAGGTTTGTAAGACCTTACATAAGGATTTTTTTTTAAATCTACATTTTCCATGCAAGAATTCATACTTGAATTAAACCCTCTCACAACAATAACCACTTACTTATTTTGGAAAATATTCTTAAATAAAATAAGATTGTGCTGCTAAAACATTATTAGCCTCAGCCCCAGCCATTTGCATCTTCTTTCTAGAAAGTTCTTTTGATTTTCACTATAAGCTTTGACACTGCATACATCAGAGTATAAATGTTCTATCAAATCTGTTCTTGCAATTGTCTAAAAAACAGCATCTGCTCTGATTTTAATAAAGATTTCTTAGTGAAATTGTTAATTTGGATAACATCACAGTCAGTTTTCTGCTAGGTTTGTAGAGTTATATTAAACAGATAAGCGGAAGTATTAGGAATCAATGTATTACTTGTGATAGATTTTTTTCATGCTAAGTAAATTGTGGTCTTTGAAGACCTTTAGGTAGGACATCTTGCTTGCTTTATGGAAATTCTTACATATTATGTAGGAATTTGGGAACCTACAAAACTGACCTTGAAAGTAAACTACTGTATATACTTGGGGTCTACTCCTGTAGTATTTGTGAGATTGGATCAGACCATCAGTGAGTTTTGAAGCCACCCAGGACCCTTCAGATGAGTTAGTTTATTAACCAATATTATTTTGGGATTTTTTAAAAAATTCTCAAATTTTTATCTATATACATCTTGATTGTTGCATGAGCAATTATCATACAGATGTAAGAGCTGACATAATCTCTGCAACTTCATAATTGTCTTAGATTTGTATCCTAATACCCCATATCTGAGCTTGGAATGATTTTTCCAGTAAAAAAATCAGAAATCCTTAACTTTTGGGAGGGAGTGCTTTCGTGCTGTATGATTATACTATAAATGCAAAAGAACAAAGCATAGGTCCTGAGTAGAATTAGAGAAACTTTGATTCTCAGACATAAAGTCCTCTTAGTCCCCAACAAGTTTGCTTTCTCTGGAATTGGAAATAAGAAATGCTGCCGAGTCCATTTTTCTTCTTTGCCAGCTTTGATTAAAAATCTAGGTTTCAGGAAAAGGAATCTGAAGCTTGTTTGTTGCATGCTGTTGCCCAGATATTCAAAAGCATAAATAACTGTCTTCTCATTTTCATGTTACCTCAAGAAGGATGGTGGGATCCCGTTCTTGGTGTCCCATCCTGCTTTTAGAGCTGCTAGGATATTTTAAGAATTTGAAATAAGCCAAAAAAAATTTGTCATTGGACTGCCTTTAAAAAAAATTACCTCCTCTTAATATCTGTAATTTAAAAATGGTAAGGTATGATAAACGGACTTAAAAGAATTTGACATCATAGAAGACAGCTTTCTATTGAGTTTGCCAGGCAGAACCACAAGACTGAATGTAGATACAAGATCTTTGTGATTCTGTTGTCTAGCAGCAACAGCAGCATTATTATTATTTTTTGGTACTAAGCAGGATTGTCAAATGTTGCCTTTTTTTCCTTGAGTGTTCTGTAGAAGCCATGACAATTGTCAAAGTGCTAAGTCTCTCTAGACTTTTGAAGCAAGAACTTCAATATTGAGAAATCTAAAGTCTAAGTTTGCAGCAGCTGCTGTGCCAGATGTTTCCAAGTAGAAATGTTGTTTTACTTATGTTGAAGACCTGGGGGTGGAAATTTAGCTAAAGTGTAATTTTAAAGAGTTTGGGATTCCCCCCCTCCCTTTATTAACAAAAAACGTGCCTCTGTGAGAAACCAACTTACAATATTTTATTTAGAGGTTAGATACTTGTCCCTTGTTAAATTTGTAAACTTGAGAGGGAAAAAGTGGCCTTTGGAGTTTCCTCTGAAAACAATTGCACTATAAAACACCGTTGCCCAGATATGGGCATCTGTGCTGTTATATAATGCTGCTTTGTATACCTGGATTAAAGTGTGAAAATTTGACACTATAATACCCCTGCTGACTTGACAAAACTGTTTTATGTTGAAAGATTTCTAATGTTGCAAGATCTCCCATTAAATTCAGTGCATTGAATTTTTGTATCTGGATGTTGCGTATGTACATGAATTGACTAACAACTTTTTTCCTGCATAAGGAGAAACATTAAATAAATAAAGGAACATGAGCATTTTCGGAATAATTGGTAATTCTGTTGCTGGAAGAGTCTACAGAGTGGGTTATCTCTGTTTTGCTGAATAGTTCGTCTTACAGTGGGCTTCCATTTTGAGGATTATGTAATGTCTCTTCATGTGGGGTCTTTACAGCCCAGTTCCTGCCAGTCCAATTAGCCCGTGATTTCTTTCTTGTGAATGCCAAAAGGCTGTATTCTTGCTTGCATTTAAAATGTTTTTAATTCCATATAGGTAGTTCATGAGAATGGTTGATTTTGGAATCATAGGACTGGAAGGGGCCTGGTTGAATTCCCTGACCTAGGCAGGAGTCCTTATGCCATTCTGGACAATTGGTAGTCCAATTTTTTTCTTTAAAATTTCTATTTGATGGACCACCCACGATTCATGGAGGCAAGCTGTTCCATTGTTCTCACTGTCAGGAAATTCCTCCTTAGTTCCAGAGTGGATCTCTCTGATAAACTTCCAGCCACTGCTTCTTGCCCTACCTCAGGTAGGAGTTGAAAATGATTTGATTCCATGTTGAAGAGTCAATCCAAAAACTTGGAGAACACCTTGGAGACGTCCATAATGCTGGAAATTTTATTTCTGAAAGTTGCCCCAATGCAAATTAATATTACCATTGGGTATAAAGAATTGGCTTTATATATTTTTTAAGTTGTTGTTTTAGACTGTAAAGAATTATCTGTAATAACCTTTTAAAAGAAGCTGATGGGTTTGTCTCTATCCTCTCAAGGGAGACCTAGGGCAAGACAGACAATGTAAAACTGAAACAATAATTTTATCCTTGAAACTTTTAATTAACTATTAATATAGTGGCTGCTATGAACAGAATTAGAGCTCAGTTTAATTCACCTAATAAAAGATTAAATGCATCATTACTCCAGGAAAGTGTATCAGAATCCACAAATTCCTTAACACCCCCCCCCCCAATTATAGTCTAAAAACAATGTGCTGAACATGCCAACCAGTTTTAAACCAGCATGTTACACATATTTAAACCATGTATATGTGTGTGTGTATGTATGTATATGTATATGTATGGTATTCAGCTTTGTTCGGGTATTTTCCCACATCATTATAGTTGTGCTTTTAAAGCTCTAGCAATGTTTTAGCAGAATCTCATCTGCCATCATCAGGCTTCTGTATTGTGTTTGTCTGTGAGTCAGACTTTTACAGTTGTTTCAGTTTTAAATTTGGGGCTAGCCTGCTGCTGTGCCAGAATTATGTTTTTTTCTTCATCCTGATTGGGATGTCTTGGTCCCATAAACCAATAAACCAATAAACACAGACCAAGACTCCCAACCAATCAGGATGAAGAAAAAAACATAACACAGCATGAGGCTAGCACCAAATTTAAAACAGAAATGGCTGTGAAAGCCTGACACACAGACGAACACAATACATGAGCCTGATGATGGCAGATGAGATTCTGCCAAAACGTTGCTACAACTTTAAAAGCACAACTATGATGACGTGGGAAAATATCCGAACAAAGCTGAATACCATATGTGTGTGTGTGTGTGTGTATACAGCATATGTATGTATGTATGTATGTATGTATGTATGTATGTAGATACACAAACACATACACACAGTTTAGTATCTAATTTTTGATTGAATAAACTTTAACACGAGTTATGCATATAAACTCAGCCAATATGAAATGTAGTATTTGCTACATTAGCCAAAGGTGATAAACTGTACCACCATTTAATACCAATTCCTGATAAATCATTAAGGCTACATAAAATTGGTGAAGCTTTTTTTCTTCTTCAAAAGAGCGAGCCAAAGGAAAAGGTGGCTTGTTTTACAGGCACTGCCCACTCAAACTGTCCATATAAAGTTTAATATATGAGTAGTTAAACATTTTAAGTCGAAATTGGGTATCTCCTATTTTCTATTGGTGAGTTTGAGAGTGGATCAGACACACACACCCCGGCACACAAAATGGCTGTGAGGATGACGACAGTCTGACATGAAACATGTTTCAAATGGAGTTGCAGCTCCTCAATCTCTTCCCAGCATGCAATGCACTTCTGCCTCACAACATTTATTCATTCCTATGGGCAAATATTACAGTTAAAGCAGCCTTCCCTTCAGCCATTTCCTGCTTTCCGAAAGGACCACTTTTATAATAGTTTGGGACCTCCAGCTCTGAGACAATAACTAAAATGGCTTCAGGTAAGCCATTAAATCAGCTTGCTCATGCAGCAATCCGAATTAAGTTCCTCTAGTAAATAAAGCTAAGGAAACCCAACAGCAAATAAAGGCAGTATCTGAGAGGCTTTATTACTAATACAAACATGACAGATTTTGCTGCTATACAAAATCACACATTTAAATTTAAAATGAGCACAGAGCTCCAAGTCAGACAATTTTTACATGTTAGTACACGATTTTACAGTCTTCTCATTATGTACTATTTATTTTTATATGGCTGTGCACTCCTGGCTAGTAAGTAGTTTGCTTAATGGAAACAGGTACATTTTATGGGTCTGATTTTCTTAAGCTTTTTTGTAATGAGAAAAAAAAATAGAGGAGATATTTACAAGTCTGTAAAATATTTCTGATCTAAATTAAGAAAAATAGCTGCACTTACAGATTAACCCTTCTATACCTCAAGCTTGTGAGTGCAGAGAATTTTGGTGCTCTATAGAGATAATATATAGATATTGCTACGTTAACGAAGAGGCATTTCTATATTTTAATTGCATCCCATTTTCTCTTTAAAAATGTAGGCAAACCACTAAGCTGCAAATATTTTTCAAACATCCACTAGTATTTTCGGTCTCTTTTCTTTCTTGTTTAACTTATCAGCTCTTTGTTGTGGAGCCTCATTATTTCCATTCTGAGCCTGTGTATATCGTGCCACAGTAGAAACACCATCCAAAAATTTGGTCTTGTACAACACATTTGCATTGTTGAACATACCATCCTTCAGGGAAACTACAATAAACTAGAAGAGAGAACAGAAAAATCATGTTAAACTATTAAACTAGGCTTTCAGGTGAACCTAGCATTTTCTAACTAGATTTAAAGCAGATTTAAAAACGTTAAAAATAACCATGTTATCAAAACGTTAAGGTACAAATTTTATCCAGGCTGGGTATCATCATAGCACATGAGAACAAGAAACTTAAATAAAGCATAAACATGCATATATTTAAAATATTTGTGTTTATACTTACAGAGTTTGAAACACTCTTTAAAATGTTACCTTTTTGAGCCTCTGATTTTAAAAAAAGGGTTTTGAAATATGGTAGTTCACAACTCTTGGAAGTATCCTAGAACTATGCAACAGGAGAGTTAGCTATCTTGGGCGGGGTAAGTCTCTTTAAAAAATATGTTGAGTTTTTTAATTTGGGATATTAGAAACAAAAATTTCAACTCTGCTGAAGTAAAATAGCCAGACTATAGGATGATGGTGAGAGAAAGTTACCTATACCTCTATGTACATTGCAAAAAAAATGCATTAAAAAAGCAGAGTCAACAAAGTGTAACTTTATAGATGGTCCTCGCTTAATAATTTGAACTTAATCTGAACTTGTGATGACAATGAATAAGTGGTATTTACAAGGTTCTGACCATTGCAATGCCCTCGCCCCCCAGCTTTTAAGTGCTTGAGATTCAGTTGCTCAGCAATTGGCAGATTTACAAGTCACACTTTTCCAGTCTTGTGATCACAATTTGCACGCTTCCCTGCTGACTTTCCAATAAACAGAGACATTGTGGGAGCTGGTAAGAATTTAGAAATTATGATCACCTGTTGTCCTCACTTAACCCCTGACGTCCTTGCTTAATGGTGGTTAGAACTGTTGTTGTTAAGCAGTGCAGACACATGACACTGTGCTTTTTGACCAATGAAAATTCCTGTCCCAATTAGTATAACTGAGAACTACTTGTAGGTGCTGACAAATGACTCACTAATTTAAAGGCAGAGACCATTTCAAATTAAGCACAGTTCCCAGTGATTCCATGGACATATCCATGTAATCTTTACAACAATATGAAACTGGTTTGCTATTTCAGCACTTTTTTGACTCTGCAGCCTAGTCTACAAGGTTCGGATTTCCTGATGATCTCCCACTGAAATTCTAATGAGATTTGTCCCCATTAAACTCTGAGAAGCAAAAATACAATAAATTCAATGATCAACCAACGATATGACTTATGGCAGCTAAAATGCAAATGATGTCTTTACGCAAAATGGGATTCATTTTATTTGCTTTCGCCCATATATAAAGGGGCAGGCCACCAGAGGCTGAGAACAGAAAAAAAGGCATTTGTTTTGTGTGAATGACAGCCTAGGAGAACGAGGGATTCAATTCTCAAGCAAAGATGTATGAGCTGTTTGCCTGTAAAGCAGAGAAAATTACTTCAGGAACAGATTTTCCCTATGGTAAATCGAGAAAGGAACCATTTCAAAACTTAGCGCAGAAGATGCTTTTGGTAAATTATTACCTGAGAGTGTCTGAAATGGGTCCGAAGCATCTGCCCAATATTCTGAGTATGTGAAAGATCAAGGGCTGCATCCACTTCATCCAAGATATAAATGGGAGCAGGTTTGAAGAGAAGCATGGCCAAAATTAAGGACAAAGCTACAAGGGATCTAATTTTTTTTTTAAAAAAAGAACCGTACAAAAAAAAAACCATCAGAATGTTAACATAAAAGAAAATGCCTTGCTTTTTTTTTTAAATCAGCATAATTTCTTGAAACAAAATTCTTGTAACAATTTTAAGAATAATTCTTTTTTCATTATATCTATCAAGCTGGGTTCTTGATAAGACTCTAATTTTTAAATTTCTCCTCTGAACTTTTTCTCCCTTCCCTCTTTGTATGCAGAATAAATTTTATTTCATTCTTAGTCTGAGTGGACAGTTTAATCCTGGTGACATTAGCAGTTTCTTTTCACTGTAACATAAAAGGTATAGGAAACATGCCCAGAAATTTACAGTGTATGAGGCACAGATTGAAGCTGGAATTCATGTTGCAAATAAATGTATATTCTTCCAGGAATAAATATTAGACTTAAAATATCTATCAAAACAGCATGTATCCACAGTGTAGCTAAAGACAGAAAATGTTCCATTTTATTTCTTTTAGTTCATTTACATGTCATTCAATCCTGAAGACCAATAATATATTATGGTTCAGGTACCCAGTATCTGTTTGGAAGTAATCCTCCTCCAAACACTTTCGTTCTTTCTTTGGATTTATGCATTTTATATTTGTTGCACTCAAATTACCCATGATCTTTGCACGCTTTTGGAGAAATACTGGAAAAATTAAAACAGAAAACTTCAAGCCAAAATTGTCTTATTTTGTTAGCTCTTCAAAAAAAAAATTACTCACCTTTGTCCTCCACTTAATTCAGTTAAATTCTCCTTCCAAGTGTTCCCCAGGGCAACTTTAAACTCCAAACCATCAAGGACTGTCTGCCCTTCAGGAGGTGACAGCATAGCATTGGCTCCTGGCAGAAGGGTGGAGAAAATGGATCCAAAGTCTTCATTTACCTAGAAAATTTAACATTCATGTCATCAGAGAAATTAATTTGCATCCAATGAATATCATTGAATCTGCCGATTCAAAATTTTAGACCATTTTAGCTTACCAATATTATATGAATTGATTCTTGCTTCTCAAATATGGTTTCCTCTTTACCCCTGGGCTTAAATATGCTCCAGGGAGTTCTTAAATTATTCCTCAAATTTGATTTATGTGTGTTTAAGAGGAACTGAATCCACTAGCAGAGATGTTCAATTTGAGATCGTGTGAATGATCCCTGCAGCCTTTCTAAAAATGGTGATGTCCCCTTATTAAATACTTGGAGAATAATTATTTTAACTGTACCTAGTTTTAACTAAAATGAAATCAAGTCTAAGTTTGGTCTTGTTCTCTCCAACTTTTTGGAATGCAATCCCAGGCCACCAGCCACTCAGATGTGTATTCCTGCGTTAGCATCATGTAATACAATTAAGAAAGTCAGATGATGATACTTTGTTCACACAATTTTGTTTTACTGGACCTATGGACATGGTAGGTGGGATGATAATTATCAGAGTGGTACATCCTAATGAATTCCTTAAAGGATGAAATAAGGTATGATCTTGAGTCTGTTGTAAAATCTTTGGATAGGAAGCATAGAGACTTACTTTTTTCCATGCGATATTTAAAGCTTCATTTTTCTTTTGGTCAAGCTCCACAATTGTTGCAAGAATTTTAGATTTATCATTCTCAACAATTCTCTTCTTCTTCATCAAGTCATTGTACTGTACAAGAAAAGAGAATCAGGATTAGGCACAAAATAGACAAGCTAATGATGTGCAAGGAACTGTTTTTTGACTAATCTAGGAAATGATCTGTCAATCTTTCTTGATATCACTGTTACCTATTAGAGAAAACCAGTCTTTGTAAATGCCTATCAAGCTACCATTGATTGACCATTTGACATGAAATAAATTGTCAGGTAATTAATCAATTTCATGTAATTCCATTAGGGCAGGGGTGACAAACTCAAGGCCCGAGCTGCTTAGATCTGGCTGCGGGACTGCCCTGGAAATAGCTAAGGACTGGCCTGAGGTGCCTCTGCCAGTGAAAATGGAGCTTGGGAGGGCCACAGGCAGCCGCCCTGAGCTGTTTTTGTTGGCAGAGTGTTGCAGGAGGCCGTGGCAGCCGAAAACAGAGCTCGGGAGCCTGTTTTCGCTGGCAGAGTGCTCAGGCCACCACAGACACAAGTGATGTTAAGCTGGCCATGCCTATCCCATCCCATCCATGCCCACCGCACCCCCCCAAGGTCAAAATCCTGATGCAGCCCTCAACACTTCTACATTAGGGTATTCTGAGACCAGGCCTCTTCATGTTTTGAGCATCTAGTTGTTGCTGAATATTTAACAATTGGAACTGAGGTTTGTGTAGGCATTCACTGGGCATGATCAATGCCTACAATGAATTGCACATGCAAACACTACCTAAATTGCCAAATGAACAAAAAAAACATATTACTTCCACATTATTCTCAGCAACGCCAGAAATGATACACAAACCTTCTCCAGTGTGATACCCTCTAGATATTTCTGACTTCTACGGTATGCCATATAGGGATTGTGGAACTGGTTGCCCAAGTTTGGAGAATGTTAGATTGAGAAGGCTCTTGTTTATGGTGGGTAGCATGTAGGGGTCAGGGTGGGGAGTGAAATAAGAGCAACTCAACTCTTTCTTCAGCTTCTGAAAGCATATTCATGGCTCTCATGTTGACATTCCTGCCCAGTTTCTCTTTCTTCTCCTGCAGTTTCTGAAGCCTCTGACCAGCTTCTTTTGGATTATTGGTTTTGAAATCATAAGCCGTGTTCGGCTGGCCAAAAAGATGTCTCTCTGAAGAGATCCATTCATAGTTTGTAAGCATCTTAGCAACCTGCCAATACACACAAAAGAAAAGCAGGAAGCATTTATAAATGTAAATCAATGCACAAATCAGCTGCTTGTGTTATCAGCATGGAAACCTCTAGACTGCACGGTAGGGCACACTAAGTCAAGGCTTCAAAACTCACACCATTTCTGCTGTAACTTTCTGGGAAACTGAAATAATTAAAAAGAAACTGGATGTTGCTATTTCTTTCTCTATTCCCCCGTTTTGAAGAAAATATCTTTCTGCATCACGCAGAAATATGAGCAATATGAATTGTGAGCAATAGAAATTGTGACATAAAACCAGATGGTCTTTGTTGGATGTCCCATGTGCCCAACACTGTGTGCTCCTGAATGTAGGAAAAATGTGTGAATTAGGGGTTTAAAAGTACGCTCTTCTGGCCTTGAAATGGGCCATTCTGAACGTTACCAAATCAGCCAGGAGCTCAGATTTGACCTCATGCATATGGAGACCTCGTGAAACAGCCAGTTTTGATGTTAAGAATGGCCCATGTAGTATTTTGTGCACACCTAGAAAACAGCATCTTTCCATGGTAATTAAGATACAATTCCTCAGACTCGGTTTAGAATTTTATCTGCTTCCATAAATACAGTGTTCACTGATTTGGCTACACAATTACAGATGTTTCCCAGTCAGATAACAACATAAAGGTACAAACTATTTTAAGTCAAGAAATACACTTTGGTGGTTGAGGTCCATACAAGGAAGTCCAATTTGGAGTGGGAGGTGGCCCTGCATTTAAATCTAACTATAACAAAATTGAATACAATTGATATAAAATTTCTCATGTATTTAAACAAATAGTCGCTTCAGTCATAATTAAAAATTGCACCATAATATGGTAGCAACTGTTGGAAGAGTTTTAGTGGCCAAAGCCAAGATTGTGAGTAACTGCAAGTTGTGCACCTCATTTTATAGTTTGGAGATATGCTTTGAGATATTTGAGGGGCAGTTTTTTTATTGACATGAAATATTAACATTACAAACTGTAATTGTTGCCAGGGAAATAGATGTAATATTAACGTACTTTTGCTGACACGTCCAAAGCCTCTCGCTTGTGTTTACTGATGTTGTGTTCTAGCTCTTTAATTTTAAGCTGTGATTCATTATTCTGCTCTTTATATTTTACAGCCTCTGCACATTTGCTTTTAATTGCTTTATCTTGAGCTAGCACCATCGCTTTTTGCTTTGCCAGTTCTTCTTGAGCTTTCCTCACAGATTCCTGAAGAAGAGATATAACAGAAAACTCCCCAGTCATACTACCACCAAACTAAAGGATACATCAATTTTTTTCACTTTTAAGTTAAAATTGAAAAGACTGCAAGAAATTGAATTAGCTAGTTGGAGGTTCTGTGGTAGGCCCATTTAGAGGACAAGACCTGGAGCTCTAGTTATAAACTTAGCGCTGTATATGAAATATAGACCAATTTCCAATAATTACAATAAGATTTGCCGGCAAGATACTTGGGGCAAAATTAGTTGTTCACCATGAAAGACTGGAAGCATTTAATATTCTAAAAGCTCCAAAAACATAGTTGTGTATACGAGGTAAGGCATATTTGGTTAAGAGCCAGTTTGGTCTACTAGTTAAGGCACCAGGAGATATGAATTCTAGTCCCGCCTCAGGCATGAAAACTGACTGAGTGACCTTGGGCCAGTCACCCTCTCTCAGCCCAACCCACCTCACAGGGTTGTGAGTTGTGATAAAGTTAAGATCAAAATAAATAAATAAACCCAGTATTTATTTTAGTAATTCCGAATAAGACTAACCTTATTTTTTGCTACCTCAGCTGATATGGTCTCAATTTGTTCTTGGAATGATTTAATAGCTTCGTTCACAGCCTCTATCTGTTGGTCATAGGAGGCTGCTTCCTGTTTTAGTTCTTGGAGTTCCAAAACAAGTGCTTCTACCTCCTAAAAATATATGCAGATATTAACAATATAATCTTATTCATACTTACATCAGAGTGAGTACAACAGGATCCATTTGTATTAGCATTTAAAGGTTTGAGCTGCATAAATATTTATTCAAACTAATCGGTGTGGTATAAATTTGGATCTCAGGGAGGAATTACATTTCGTTATAATAATGCAGGACTTTACTTGTAGTTTCCGTTTCTTGTTCCGTTAGCTCAGAAGGAATTTTCATATCTCATATCAGGACCATGTCACAAACAAGGAAATTCTACAAAAGAGTAATTCCAAGACTCTCTGAGATAGTGGCAGAATGAAGAATGCGCTTTGCTGGACATGTGCTCTGCATGAGTGAGTAATATTCAGCAAAGATCGCCATCAATTGGATACCATCAGATGGTTGGAGAAAAAAAGGAAGGACAAAGAAAATCTGGCACCGAATATTTCAGGAAGATCTGAAAAACATCAGCCTTAAATGGAAGTTACAGCAGAGGCTGTAACTTTAAACTGAAAACCGTGGAGTATGCTTATAAACCAATGTGCTTATCACAGTTCATCATCATCATCACCACAACATTAATGCAAAAATTGCATTTGTATATCTAGCTCCTTAAAAGAAATGCAAACCTTCATTTTAAGATAGTCTTTTCCTTATGTGATGCATAAATCCATTGTTTGTCAGCCTTAAGCTCAGATTGTAGATAATATACAAGCTACAACAACCTGATACCATCAAAGAATCCCAAAGAAGCTTCTAAGATATCTCAAGCTTCCCTTGGCCACTAATAACCAGTTCAAAACAAGACAAGCCAGTTTCCTAAATTCTGCTTTACACAGTAACCCAACTCATACATAGGTGTGCATCCTAGCACTCCTCCAAGTGAATTTTGGGAATATCCCAGATTTGGTTCATAAATTATCACTTCTGCAGTTCAGATGGTTCCCCGCTGATTTTCTTCATTGATTATAAAATCTGTTGTGTTTGAGCTGAACAAGGTAGAGCGATCAAAATTATACATTAATTATCATTAATTCAAGGGCAAACTATTATTTAGAACTTTCTGTTTTCTTTTTAGCCTAATGCTATGAGAGGAACATAATTTTCCCTTCAAGGGAAAAAAAGATAATACTGTATGCATATTTTGTAAAAAGCCGATATACAATAGCAAATTCAGACGTTGCAGAAAGATTTGTCATAACGTGAATGAATCCCAACAAGATGTGTGCTCACGGGCTTTTCCTTCTGCCCTACCCACTCTTTCAGAATGGCTGCAACAAGGGGCTAGAAGAAATCTCATCTCTGATTTTTATTAAGAAGTGTAGGCGCTCTCTCATTCCAGGCCCCCAACACCCAATCAGATGCAGAATTGATGTCTATCCAAGGCAGGAAAGAGAGCAGCACGAATGAATGTAAGGTTTAAAGAATAAGGGTTAGGATTCAAGAGCAAATCTTAACAAATCCCATCCAAACTGTGAAGGGAGACTCGGGGAAAATTTTGTAAGGAAACAGGCCAGATTCTGAATATATCCAAAGTAAAATAAACTACTTTTCTTTTTTTAGAACAGATAGAGTCAGTTTGGTGTAGTGATTAAGGCACCAAACTACAAAGTTCTAGCCCTGCCTTAGGCACAAAATCAACTGCATGACTTGGGCTCATCCTTCCCTTTCAGTCCGAGGGAGGAGGCAAAACACTTCTGCAATGAAAACTGCAGTGGATCGCATTAGATTTTCCCCTCTTACATCCACAGCTACCTGGGAAAGATTCACTCTTCCCTTTATTCAAAACAACGCTGTATTTTCCCCTAGGAAGATTCAAAGAACAAAACATTCTCCCTCGCTACTTAATTTCTCCCTAGCTACTTAATCTCAAGGGGAAACATCTGACATAGGCAGAGGGGATCAAGTCACAACCCAACGATGGAGCAGCTTCTAATCCAATAGGGTTCTCTGCATCTTACATTGTATATAATGACAACTACTGATAGGTGTTAGCATTGCAACTCAGTTTTAATAGTGGTAATATGGAAGGGAGAGGGAAAGGATGAGAATGCTGGAGGCTAAGATGTCAGACTAATACCTTAATATTTACCTAATCTTTAGCTGTTATATTATAGAACAATTGATCAGTGGAATGACTTGCCTTCAGCAGTTGTAGGTGCTCCATCACCGGGAGAGATTAGACAGTCATTTGTCTGAAAAAGTATAGGGTCTGAAATGCTTGAGCAGAGAGCTGGACTAAAAGATGTCCAAGGTCCCTTCCAATTCTGTCATAATTCAAGAGATAACACAAAGTACCAAGCAGATCTGCTCTGCCTTCAGCATACATTCTTGCAGAAACTTGAACACAGATAGACAATTTTTTTTTTAAAAAAGGAATCTATTTATCGGTTGACTCTACTTCTTTTCTAGGCTGGCCTTATAGTGGCACTGCTATCAAGTGTTTACCTGTTCCTTTTCCTTCATCTTCTTAGTGGAAGCATCGGCCTTTTTCTTGGCCCCATTTAGTTTTTGCTGGGCGTTCTTCAGTTCTTTCTCCCTTTCCGCTTCAGCATTTTTCATTTTATTTTCCAGCACTTTCAGTTTTTCCTCGGCCTTTTTTTGTACTTCTTTTGTTTTCTTTAGCGTCTCCTCACTTTCCTCTAAAAACAAAGAGAGCTTTGATTGTACCTTTAAACGGAAGAGTTATACAGCAGAAAGCAAAATATCCCTTTATGAAATTTAGGAAAAAAAATAACTATTACTATTCTGTCTAAAATAATAAGCCAATGTCTTCATTAATACTTTAAAATAATTTTAATTATGACTTTTTTCCCATTTGGGGCTTGCGGTACTTAAATTCTATTTAGATTATTTTATTCGCTTAAAATGTTTGAAGTATTTGGTTCAAAGCCAACTTTTCTTCCTCAGCAATATCTATAAGTTGCAATTCAAGACAGTTACGGTTTTATAGTATTTATAACTCTTTTCTTCTCCTCACCAATGGTTTTTTTCAGAGTATCCAGTTCTTCCTGATGCTTGTGGTAAGTGCTCTGTTGTAACTTGGTTTGTAAGAGGTCAGCTTCTTCAGACTTCATTTCCCATTGTTGTTTCAGTTGATGATACCTTAACAGATTGTAATAATTTAAAAACATGTTTCTATTCCACCCACAAAGCTTTTATACATTTAAAAACGGTCCATGTTATTTTTTGATTATGAACATCACGTTCCCAAATCATGTACAGCATGCTTTAATTTTTTTCATATTTATAATCAAGAAGATACGTAATAATTTGATAGGGGTGCATGTAGTTCCGTTAGCTTTCAAAAGCAAAACTTTTATAGGTAGTCCTCACTTCATGACTATCTGTTTAATGACTATTCAGAGTTACAGCACTCAACGAATTAGTTATGGCCAATCCTTGAAATTACAGCCATAGCAGCGACCCAGGAATCACATCATTAGAATTAGATGTTTAGCGGCCCATTTACGTTCGAGTGCAGGAGACATTTCAACAATCCCCACCCACTTCCCCCCATATCTGACCATCTGACCATCCTGTGCTCTGCTGCCACCCCCAGCTGGCCTTCGCCATCATCTTTCTCCTGCTGATGCTGGCCCTTTGCAAGGCCTTCTACTGCATTACAAGAGGCCTCATGAGACAGGCACACTTCATCAACAGTAGGAGGAAGAAGGCAGTGAAGGTCAGCTGGGGTCACCACCGAGTGGCAGAGGTAGAGGTGAGGGGCAGCCAAAAGGGCAAAGAAGGGGGTGAAATGGGGGAGTTGAAACAGAGACAAATATGGAAAGGCGGGAGAAGCACGGGAACCTTGCCTAACAATAGTGCAGTCTTCGCCTAACAACTAACCAGAACTGATGTTGCTAAGGAGGGCAGTTGTGTAACGTTTAACTTAACGACTGTACCGCTTAGCAAATGGAAATTTTGGTCCCAATAAGAGTTGTAAGCTGAGGACTACCTATGTATGAAATTTTAAGTTTAATCTTTTTACAGATTTTCATCTAGAGGAGATCCACTGTTTTCAAGTATTCATTTATAAAAACCAATCGTACTGAACTAACTTCCTTCCTAGTCCCAGATTTTCTGGATAAAATAAATTGGTCAGTGCGTACTTTTCAAGAGTCACCTGTAGACTTGCTAACTCTTTCCCTGTTGTCTGTAGTTCAGCCTCTTTTGCTTTCAATTCGTCTTGTGCTTCTTTCATTTCTTGAAGTTTGGACAAAACTGAAGCCGCCTGAGACCGTGCACCTGGTGTACGAAAGACAGAGTTGCATGCATGAAAACTAGTTCAAATATGAGTTGCAGTATTGTTTAAATCTCAGCACATAAATCCTTTGGATTCCAGACAAATGTCATAATATTGAATCTGTGATAACCGGGCTACATAAATTCCTATAGCAGCTGACTGTAATGATACATACAGGAAGGTATTGGTGGATTATAAAGATCCTGGAACGGTCTATCCAAGAGGCTGTGGAGATTCTCAGTTATCCAGATCATGGCTGTCCCAAAGGTGCTTTTTCAGGAGGCCATTGGACTTTCCTGTTTTTCCTCTTGAAGATGTTTTGCTTCTCATCCAAAAATCTTTTTCAGCACTGACAGGATAGTGGGGAATGGGAGCATTTATATTCCTTGCAAACAGCTGTTAATTTGCATCCTTTTGGAGCAGGGGTATCCAACTCGATTTCCTTGAGGGCCGCATCAGGGTTGTGTTTGACCTCAGGGGCCCAGGGCAGGCATGGCCAGGGTGGGCGTGGCCAGCTCGACATCACTCAAGGCTCCGTTTTCAGCCGCCTGGCCTTCCTAAGCTCTGTTTTCACTGGCAGAGAGCTTTAGGATCCTGTTGCGGCTGAAAATGGAGCCTGGGAGGGATGTGCACAGCCCTCCCGAGCTCTGTTTTCGCTGGCAGAGGCACCGTGGGTCGGTCCTTCGCTGTTTCCTGGGCGGGCCCATGGACCAGATCTAAACACACGTTTTAGAGGGCCGCTGAAGTACTTTGAGGTTTCGTTGTGTCCTCAGGGTGACCTGAGTAGTGCTTCTGGTTTCTGTAGCCTGCAATTTTATCTCTGAAATCCATTCCTACTCCCGTACCATTCAAAGGACGTTCATCCCAAATTGTATAGCTAAAAGTCTGTAGAAATAAACCTCCAAGTGCTTTACTGCTCTCTAAAAGGATGCAAATTGCTTTCTGTCTGAAAGGGGAATATAAATCCTTCCATTGCCCACTATCCTATCAGAGCTGAAGAAAATGAGAAGTGAAACGTCTTCAAAAGAAAAAAAAACAACAAAATCCAGTTGCCTCCTGAAAAAGCACCTTTGGGATGATCAAGACTCTCACCTTGTAGCGTAATAGGTTGGTTTACACAGGTGAATTTACAAAGTGTAGGTTTTGGACAAGCAGATAAATGCAGTTCAGTAAAAGAAAAGTCTCGATATTTTCCTTAAATATAACAGAGACATGTCAAAAGGGTACTGTGGGAAAGAATAGAAAATTAGCCAGTACCTCCACTCAGTGTGCCCTGAGGATCAAACGTGTCTCCACCCAGAGTGACTGTTTTTGTCATTATCCTTTTGTCAAAGGTGACTCTCTTGGCATTATCCATGTTATCACAAACTAAGGCCTGCCCAAAGACATACTCCATTGCCTTTTGGATTTCAGAATCGTAGCCCACCAGACTAAGGGCCAGATTAACATTGTCATCACCAACCTAGAATAAAAGGAGAAAGGGCAAACTTCAGGAAAAGAAGGATTTGTTTTTCCAAAATTCTATGATACAAGAAAATTGTATGGAGATTTGTTTTCAGCTTACAGTCATTATATCATAGCCTACTGCTGGTCAGACAGAAACTACTTAAAACGTAGACCAGACTGAATCCTGGTATGGTAATTAGAGATATACAAAACATAGCACTGAAATTTGACGTCTAGGAAATCTGTTGGCCTCCTTGAATGCTCCATATTCAGAATCTTGCAAACCATTTTCTCTTCTGGAATTTATTTGTGGAAAATTACAATGTCTTTGCAACAAATGGATGGCAATATTCCAGGAGAAAAATGAAAAGTTCCCTCCCTAGAATAATGCATTTGGGCTGAGTGGTAACTGTAACGCCCATCATTCAATACTGGTTGTGAATTCTGGAAGCTGTGATCCCCAACGCATCTGGGGGAACACTATTGGGAAAGGGTTAGGGAACCCCACATATTTTAATCGGAAAGCTATCGTTGCTAAAACAATCATTCTGAAATGGAAAGATTTAATTTAATATTATTAAAATTTAAAAAAAACTTTGATGGAGATATGTATTTAAAAAAATAAAGAACAAGAAAATACATGTTAAAAATAATTGTCTGGTTCATAACAATGTGTGGAAAGCTGGGAAAGAGAATAAAGAAAAAAAAAATCTCAGTATAGAAATATGTTCAAAACCCCTACAAAAGAAAACATACCAAGTTTTTGGCCACTTTGATAGTTTCTTTTCCAATACATCTTGATGAAATTTTATTCAGTGGAATAATAGTATATCGACGCTTCAGTTCTCCTTTTTCTAACAGCTTTTTCCCAGTAACCTAACAGAGAAGTAAAAAAACAATGCTCACATATTTGCTAACCCATTTTACCTGCAGCTACTACTAAATTTATTACAGTGATAAAAATATACAGTGTTAAAACATGTATTTAAATTTTTTTAGGATTCATCTGATTTATCACTCATCACTATATTATGTACATTGTACAGGTAGTCCTCAACTTACAATTTGGCCCAAAATTTCTGTTGCTAAGCAAATCAGTTAAGTGAATTTTGTCCTATTTTACAACCTTTTCTTGTCACAGCTGTTAAGGGAATCAATGCAGTTGTAAAGTTAGTAATGTGATTGTTAAGTGAATCTGGCTTCCCCTTTGACTTGGTTTGACGGAAGGTCTCAAAAAGCGATCACGTGACTCTGGGACACTTCAACCATAAATATGAGTCAGTTGCCAAGCATCTGAATTTTGGTCACATGACCATGGAGGATGCTGCAACCATCTTAAATGTGAAAAACGACCATCAGTCACTTTTTTTTAGGGCCGTTGTAACTTTGAATGGTCACTAAGTGAACTGTTGTAAGATGAGGATTATCTGTATATTTTTCACACGCACAAACTCTGTCTACACACATAAACACCATACACATGTTATCTTAAACATTACAAACATAATACAATTGAGAAATTAGGACCATTTTATGCATTACTTTTTTAATTTATCAGAATCATTATGTGCTTAAGCAATTACAAATATATCATTCATATACACTCATGAATACGAGTCTAGATTCTATTTGCTATTAAATTTACGTTTGGTTTGCTGCTAAACAACTGAGAAAAAAACCCAGAAGTGGTATGTTTAATAAAATCTTTGAGAAACGCACCTCGGTGTCCACCACAACATTATAAAGTCGACCACCAGCCACTACTTCGAGTGCTGTTGCTGTAGAAACATCCTTCACAGTAATCAAAGATGCAACCAGCCCTTTCACACGATCTGGATTCCAGCTTGTTTCTGGATTTCTTGAAATCAATGAAGAAATTGTTTTGTCAGAATGTATTAATGCTTTTATAGTACATATATTTTGCTGATACTGAATAATATTGTGAAATCTCTAGCCAAAGACAAGGTTTCTTCCCAATTTCCAAGTTCCACTGTAAAACATTTTAATATACTTCTTGTCTGGGGACAAGGAGACACAACTTAATGTTCTGTAGCTTCACCTGTATTCAAAGCGTAGATTGGGGAACCTGGCCAGGAAAGTTTCATAGGATTCCCTCAAACGATTTACCACACGGGATAACTCCTTTTGCTTTTCTGAAAGACGCTCTTCTTTTTTATCTGGAACAGCCAATGAATAAATAACATTATCCAGACTATTTATTTCTAAGATTTCAGAAGTCGCTGATTAGACAGAAACTTAATAACCTGATATAGAAGCTACCTTAATAGGCAAAAAAATGGGCAAAATGGGCACCATCTGTAACTAACTTATCAGATATCCCAGCTCGTATTTGCAATATCACACACCTATGTATAGGTAGTCCTCGACTTACAACAATTCGTTTAGGGACAATTCCAAGTTACAACGGAATTGAAAAATGTGACTTATTGCAGCATCCACAAAACCACAAAATTTGGTTGCTTGGCAACTGGTTCGTATTTATGGCCATTGCAGTGTCCTGGGGATCAGGTGATCCCCTTTTGTGATCTTCTGACAGGCAAAAAGCAATGGGGAAGCCAGATTCCCTTAAGAGCCCTGGCAAGAAAGATCGTGAAATGGGGCAAAACTCACTTAACAAATATCTCCCCTAACAGAAACCTGGGGCTCAATTGTGGTTGTAATTCGAGGACTACCTCCACTACTTGTTAGTGCAGGATATGTTCAAATTGAGCCTGGAGTTATGGTCCTCCAAGCAAGCAGCAACTCATCTTGAATGCCCCATCTGTGTATACAATGTGTAAATCAAACCCCCTCCGTTCGAGACAGCAAACAAACCTTCATAGTTGAGTTTCTTCATTTCGTGTTCAAGTTTCTCTTTCTGTTTTTGGGCGGCTTCAAAGGATTCTTGATCTTTCTTGTAGCCCCCGTCCATTTTCTTTACTTCGCTCTGTTTAGTCTTTAGCTCTTGCTGCGCGTGTTTCAGTTTCATCTGAGCCTTAAAAAAAATAAAATGAAATGTTTAGCTACGATTCAAATCTTTTATTTTGGAATGAAGTTAACTTTCCTAGAGAAACAGTCATGAAAAAAAAGTAAGCATCGTGAATCTTCTGACTTGATGCACCAAGCGGCTCTTCGAAGAAGGGAAATGTTAGTCGTTCAAATGGGTAAAAACTGTCAAAGAAAGATAATCCTGATTTGTAAAGAACAGAACAGGAAAAACCACAAATCCCTTGAAACATAAAAATGAGCCTGAAAATGTCAGCTCTGCCCTTTCTACAGATATCATTATGAAGGATTCCCCGGAAACAGGAATGAGCCCAAGAACCAGGCCCAAAACGTTTATCCAGTCTGGTAGAGAAACAATATTTCATGCAAACATATCCTACGATAGCTGAAGGTAAGACAAGAGCAAATCTGGGCCTGCAGAAATGAGTCATATATAATCCTAAAAATAGGAAGATTTACAGAACATCTGATATACTGTTTTCCCAATTCCACAATAAGGAAACAACAATTTCCAGGAGAATGGCTTGGGCAGCCAACTTCTTTTTTCAATTACAATCCTCGGTGTTAAAACGGCAATCTAGCCAAATTAAAATTCAAGAGAGCCTATAATAAAAATTGAAAAAAAAAATCCTCATCTTTAATACAGAAAATATATATATATATTGGACATATTTCCCAAAAAATTCCTCAACTCTCTCCTTATTCCAGATATTTTGCTTTATCGTTGCTTCTGCAGTCAATTATCTGCCTTCATGAGTTGCTATCCTACAAAAGTCTTTAAGTCTTTTTGATACAGATAGTCCTTGCTTAACCATTTGAAATTGTGACAGACCCTCCAAAGCTACTTACAATCCAGTTGTGTCAGTTGCAGGCCCCTGCAGTCACATGATCACATTTTAGGCATTTGCAGCTGCCTCACCTTTATGGCTGGTTACAGCTTTCTGTGGTCACATGACCACAATTGACAATGGTTTTCATCATTTGGGGCCTTTTTCGCTGGTTTCCAACAAAAAATGCCCATAGGATTTGCTTAATGTCCAATATGTTCGATTAACAACAACCATGTTCACTTAATGACCACAGTAAAGAAATAATCAAATTAGGTATGGTCACGTGGATGCTTTGACTTACTTCCACCATGACTTATGATGGAAATGTTTGGGTGGTCCATTAGGGTCGTAAGACAAGGATTACCCGTAAATGGCATTTTAATTGCACGATGCTCCCCATTTGCCCAGAGACAGACGTTTATTACTTACCTGTTTCGCTTCTGTCTCTGCTTTGCTGATGTCGTTCTTGCAAGTCATCATCTGCCCAGCAAGAGTAGCATCTTCCCCATCTTCACTGCTGGACAATCCAGCCGACGCTGCATTGAAATGCTGCTGTGCTGCAGCCAGAGCCTCGGTGTCTTTACTGTTTTCCTCCTGAAGAACACTCAAAGCATCTCTCAGCTTCTTGACTTCTTTTTCCTTCAAGGCTAAGGCTTTAGAATCCTGAAAAAAAAGTTGTACGATTAAAAGGCCAATTAAAAAAAAAAGGGGGGGGAATATATAAATTAATAAGAAAAGCTAAGCACAAACCTACTTTATCCCATAATAAAGTTCCAATGAAAGTGAAGAATTAAAACAACTGTGATCCTAAGAGAATAATTAATTTGGCTGGCCAATCTTGAATCTGGGGCTGTTTTGGCATTTCCTGCAGTTTAGATCGTATCTACATATACCGTGTTTCTCATATAATAAGGCCGGGTCTTATTTTTTTTTGAGCCCCGAAAAAATGGCTAGGCCGTCTTTTCAGGGGTGACTTAATTCCCTCCCCTTGTATCTTCGGGCGGGTGGGCGGCGACAGCTTGGATGTTGACCTCGGCGTTGGTGGGGCACTTCGTATCAAGGTCAATGCAGGCAGCACCATATCCGGGTGTGCCACAAAAGTACTTCCTAACGGCAAGCCCCACCCCCCACCATTCCCCCACATTTCGCATATTTTAATATAGGCCTTAATTTGGGGGGAGGGGCTTAATTTCATTGCATGCCTATAAAACATGCTGGGACTTCCTATTGGGGGAGGCCGTATTGTTGGAGAAACAGGGTATTTATTCAGAAATAAGCCCCATTGTGTTCATAAAGTTTATTAAAAGACTGTGCCAATTTATATCAGTTTCAGCTGTAGTCATTAAGTACAATGTCATGTAACCAGGCCAGTTTCCCCACTGACTTTGCTAATCTGAAGCCAAATGTGAAGGTTGTAAGGGGTGATCATATGACAGTGGGATGCTGCAACCGCTGTACATGAATACTGGTTGCCTGGTTGCCAAGCAACCAAATCACAATCACTTGATCATACGGATGCTGTGACAGCCACATCTTTCATTCATAAAATCTTCTGTTTCAGTGCCATCATAACTTTGAATGATCACTGAACAAGTGGTCAGTGAGACCACTACATGTACTTTTAAAACATGATGATAGAAATAGAGTAGAAATACTTGAATCTAGTACACTATATATTTTCAAACATAAGCTTATCGTGAATATAATTGTAAGAGGGAGAAAATAGTGTATAAAAATATACACTATTTTCTCCCTCTTACAATTATATTCACGAAGAGCATTTCCATTGCTTACCTCTTCCATGGCTTTAACCAATTCTTTCCGCTTGTTCTCTTCACTTTGTAAATTTTGCTTTTTGATAGCAAGAGTACTTTCTACTTTGGTATCAGTTCTCTGAACCACGGCAAGAGCTTCCTCTAGAGAATGGAGTGCACCACCACATTCCTACAAATATAATTTTACATTTTAATAGAAACAGATTTCTGTTTGCAATAGTACCTCTACCCATCTTCTTCAGGAATTTCACTAACGCAAAAAAAAAAAAATGGGAATAAAACAAAAAGACAAAAATATTTAAATCCTTCCCATTCAACCTCTTGAATGATTCTATACCAAGCAAAATCGAAACAGGAACCTAACTGTGGAGCATACAGAAAAGATCTTTCCCAGAAAAGAACTGTCTATCTTTACACATCATACAAATCCCCCCGTTCTTGATATTGACTTAACATGTTCTGTGCGTAGCCCATTCTGTATTTTATGCCAGTTTGTTAATTAGTGCTGTAGGAATCCAGACATTAAACATGCTTGCTCAGTGCCCTGAACTATAGCAAGTTTGAGCCTTTCTGACCTGGCTATAACTCCCTGCTTAGTGTCCAAAAGTGGATTAACACTTGCAGGATTAGAAACAACTTCAGGACAAAAAGGCTCCTCGTTTTTGTTGTAACCCATTGTTATCTAGATCAGCGGTCCCCAACTTTCCAGCTTGGCAGACTTGCAAGGAGTGGGGAGGGAGGGGGAGGGGTCTGTGTGAACCTGAGTACCCTCCACTCACGGAAATGGAGCTTCGCGCGCATGTTCCTTCACTTCCTGTGCAGCCTGATTCTGAGTGGTCTGCAGCCCAGAGTGGGTTGTGGCTCCAATGTTGGGGACCCGTGATCTAGATAACCTGGAGATATGTACTATCAACCTGAACACTTTACTAGCCTCCAGTTGTTCAACTAATTGTATGGCACAGATTTCTAATAAGTCATTACTTCTTAAAACAAGTACAACTTCCAAGTTTTATTCTTTACCCGTGGGCAGCCTATGATTTTAATAAAGTGGCTAAAAAATGAGTTTTACTATTTGTATTAGCATGTTGTATTAAAGTAACTGGACAGGTCTTACTTGATCCCTTTTCTTTTCCATCTCTGATATTGCTTTGCTGAGTTCCTTCACTTTCTTCTCATTTTCAGTCACCTCTTCTTGAAGTTTTGAAATGCTGCTTTCCATCTCCTTTAGCACATCAGCAGAATGTAGCTTGGTTTCTTCAGCTATTGTAAACTGATACGCCACATACAGACGGTTCAGATGTTCTATCTCTCTCACAACTTTCTGGTATTCCAAATAGGAGGATCGTTCCTGGTTAGGCAAATAAAATGCGTCATGGACAGTTACAGCAAGCCAGAGTATACGGGTAGTCCCCAGCTTACAATAGTTCATTTAGTGACAGCTCAAAGTTACAACGGCACAGGAAAAAGTGACATTTGACCCCCTTTCACACTTGTGACCATTGTTAGCATCCCTATCATCACAACATCAAAATTCACTTAGTAAATGGAATGTGAAAGGTTGTAAAATGGAGCCAAACTCACTAAACTGTCTTGCTTAGCAACATAAGTTTTGGGTTCAATTGTGGTCATAAGTCAAGGACAACCACAACTGACCCCAAAATTTCGGTTCTTGAAACGTTTGTTAAGTGAGTTTTTCCTCCATTTTACAACTTTTCTTGCCACAGTTGTTAATCACTGCGGTTGATAAGTTAATAACCTGGTTGTTAAGTGAATCTGCCTTCCCCATTGACATTGCTTGTCAGGTCATTGTGAAAGGTGATCATATGACCTCGGGACACAGCCAACGGTCATAAATATGAACAAGTTGCCAAGCACCTTCATTTTGATCATATGATCATGCAGATGCTGCAAAGGTCGCAACTGTGAAAAATGGTTATAAGACACATTTTTCAGTGCTGTTGTAACTTTGAATGATCACTATAACTGTTGTAAGTCGAGGACTACCTGTATGACAGAATAGCTATTCTGCATGAATGAAACTGAGATTCCTTCTCTCTCTTTTGCTGTCCTTCACAATTGCCCAGCAGATGATGAATGAAGTGCATGGGGAAAATTTTATTGCATAAACACTTTTCCACTTGCATATTTTTGGCTTTTGCCCAGGGTTGCAATAGAAATGCAATGCAAACTCTAATCGCATTGAATCAAATTATTTCAGAATTTCCATTAGCAAGCTAGGATTTGTAACTTGCTTAATAGTACCCACACTGAATTCAGTGGGATTCATAGGGTATAAGAAGCTATAATGTTCTCTGCTTTTGATTGAGGTTGCTTGTACACAGGGATGGGATGCTACCGGTTCTGCCCGGCTCTATAGAACCGGTAGCTCTGAAGAGCAGCAGACACAGAACCAATTCTGTGTTTGCTCCTGTTTGGCCCACCCACCTGCCCGGGCTCTTACCTGTCCTTTATTTCCTGCTTTTTCAACCCCAGTTGCTTTGCGTGGCACAGCTGAGGTTGAAAAAGCAGGAAAAAAGTGGCTTTTCAAATGCTGCACGCCTGCACGCAGTGCTTTTCAGCTGTCCGGCCGGCACAGCTACAGGTTTGTTTACACATAGGCAAAACGTAGGCACCAAACTGGTAATAACACTGGTTGAATCCCACCACTGCTTGTACACAACAAATTATTATTCATTATTAACTAGACAATGGTTTATAATGCTGCATACAATCAGTTTCTAGGACTAAATCTAATCAAAGATGGAGTTTTACTGTGAACTCTAGTTTAAACTGTAAATACCTCTTTCAGTTTTTGCAAGGTGGGTGTGATTTCTTCCTCTAAAATCTGTAAATGAAAAGCAAGATGTACTTAATTTTTCAATTCTCAAATTGAACCATAAGAATTCTGTTTTCTTAAGAGGACTAATATAAATATACGATCAAATAACCATAATGCTGGTACCGTGCAAATTTCTTTGAGTTTTGCTTCTTTCTTCTCAATAGTTTTTTGTGCTGCTAGTTTCTTACACTCATACATCCTTGTACCGGCTGCTTCTTCAATCATAGCCAATATCTAGAACAGCAGAAATAAAAAAATAGAATACAACCACAGGTCAAGCTGTTTTAAAAGATAAAAATCACCTTCATAGAAAATCCTGTCATGCTTACCTCTGGGGGCTTCATATTGAGTACTTTGGTAATTCGGCCCTAAGATAGAAGGGAAATAGCCAGCTATTAATATCTTAGTATTATAAAGGCCTTATAATAATCTACATTTAGTGAATTATGGTGCATATCTCCCTTGGAAGAGAAAGGAGCATCTGGAGGGTGGGTCAAAAATTATCATAACACATTTGTAACAAAACAACTGGCCAGGATAAGTAGCTCATAGAAAACTTTGTTACTATGTTTTTCCACCTATAGTTTTACAAGAAGATCAGAGATATTCCTGTAATATCCTTTTTGACACTAGATTGAAGCCCATCCAGAAATCATTAGATGCAGGTGTGCTTAGAGGCATACAATCAACTATGGAGAACAAAAGTTTATATGTTTAATTCTGGGCTGAATTAGCAGAAACTAATTAGGTTTTGACAAAGAAAGATGAGCTTAAAAATAGGGAAAAGGCATATTAAATGATAAAAAGCACCACAAGTTCAAAATCTAGAAGGACAATAAAATAAAAAAAGAAAGGAAGGTTATGAACATATATACTACATTACCTGCATAATAAGAAAATGAGGATTATTGACATTCAATCCAACAGAGCAGAAGAGATCTTGTACTCTGGTATTGTTTGCATTGACACCATTGATTAAGTATTTATTTCTGCCTCCAATCACCACCTAGAAAATGAATGACAAAGGACTATTAGCGTGTTTCACCTGGCATCTCAAACAAATTGACTATTTAGCATACACTTTGTTAAAAGTGACCTCCCTTCAAAACTATTAGGAAAAAAAATCAAGATGCAAAGTTTTAATTTTTCTACTTGCATCAGTTTTTAAAAATACTGTAAGAACATCATTTACGGAAATGTTTAACACATCACACTGGCTCACCTGTCTTGTGACTGTTATCTCATCATGATTCTCAAATCCTAGTGGACTCTGCTTCTTATCAAAATTATCAAAAGTGATAGAAACAGAAGCCTTAGTAATTCCAGCCTGCCCATTTTTGTAAACAAGGTCTTGCAAGTTAGAAGCTCTCACCTAAAATGCATTTTTAAGACAAAATGATACCAATAAGATAAACAGATAAGGGATGCTTGGGTTATAGGATTGCATCACAAAATAAATTTACTGACTTTATTTAAAACAAATATTATGCTCCTGTATAAACCTTTTGTACATTTTACATATGTTGTCAACTTATCATTCCAATCTATAATTCAGTTCACTTAAGAGACAAGATAAACCCATTTTAAGGGATATGGTGCAGGCAAAATTTATTTTAAAAGATTATTGGAGTCTGCACTTCTCAAAATATTTTGTTTATAAAAATTATTTGTGAAAAGGCCCATGGCCAAAATTCCACAATGTTATACTTTTATTAGATGAATTTGGCATGTTAAATTATCATTCTCTTGCAAATAAAGATTGATGCTTAATACATTATCAGGACTTATATTGAATTTTAAGAATACCCTCCTAAAATGTACTTCAGAGCTAGCACGATTTTTTTTAAAGGTAGCCAATATCTGAGACATAAATACTTACCTGTGACAGATTGGTGATTCCCAATAAAAAACAGATGGAGTCCAGGATATTTGATTTGCCACTTCCATTTAAGCCGGTAATAGCATTGAATAGAGGATCAAAATCATTAACCTCTGTCCTTTGAGCGTAAGACTTAAAACCTTCAAGAACAATTGACCTGATGTACATTTCTGCTTATTTCCCTATAGATTACAAATAAATTCACCTCCAACCTATAAAATAAACATTTCTTCCATTATTCGGCAGTTCAAAATATACGCCTGCTTTATAAGATCCATTAAATATAACCCAACAGCTAGGTGTAGCAAAAGCAATTACTACTCAATCAATTGAATAATGTGCAATTTAACAAGCAGAAATGAATCATTTCTATATAAATGGATCATATTCATCCTTTTGATAGCAAAAGAGCAACAAATTAAACCCCACTGACTTCATCATTATTAGACCTCCCATATTATATGAGAGCAATTAATATTTGCTTTGTAGCCATGTAGATATACTGTATATGGGGAGTTGATAGCATATCTTAAAAAAAAATGGCAAAAAATGCATCCCAACATGAGTTAAGACAAAACCCACAAAATTCTTGGAGCATTTAGGCTTCGACCCACACTCTTGTCTATGAATAAATATATAGTCCTCGACTTATGACCACAATTGAGCCCAAAATTTCTGTTGTTACATAAGACATTAAGTGAGTTTTGCCCCATTTTATGACCTTTCTTGCCACAGTTAAGTGAACCATTGCAATTGTTAATTTAGTAATATGGTTGCTAAGTGAATCTGGTTTCCCCATTGACTTTGCTTCTCAAAAGGTCGCAAAAAGGGGATCACAGAACCCTGGAACGCTGCAATGGTCATAAGTATGAACCCATTGCCGAGCATCTGAATTCTGATAACATGACCATGAGGATGTTGCAATGGTCCTAAGTGTGAAAAATGGTCCTAAGTCACTTCTTTCAGTGGCCGTTGTATCTTTGAACTGTTGTAAGTCGAAGACTGCCTGTACATAGGTTGCATCTATAGGAGATCAGTAATAAAGATGCCTATGTTCAAAATCCAAAACTTGCAATAAGGTATTTTAGATATTTTTGAAACTGCCTATCCAGCATATGCCAAACAATTGGAGAGTCCAAAAAAACTACAGATCCATCCACCTCTGACATACCCCACCCTGCCTTTAAAGGTTTCTACTATGGGATATGCTTATTAAAAAGAAATAAATCAGAATCAGAAGTGTTGGGTTCAATCGGATTTACATCAAAGTAAAAACCTCCTTGATTGACAGTCTAAAGCAGGGATCTCCAACCTTGGCCACTTTAAGCCTGGAGGGGAATTCTGGGGCTTGAAGTCCTCCAGGCTTAAAGTGGCCAAGGTTGGAGACCCCTGGTCTAAAGTGCTCTTTGATTAATTTAAGATGCTTAAAGGAAGGAAGCAAAACAAAACAACCCACTTGCGGATATTTGGCCCCCTAATAATTTAGGGGGACTCTGATAATGTAGGAGACTCTGATGATTTAGGGGACTCTGGGCAGAAATACTCACCGCCAGGCAAGGCTGCCTTCCCTTCCAACTGACTCGACCGCAGCCGGTCTAGCGCCTTTTCCGTTTTCTCCGCTTGAATTTGGCGCGGGGGTCCTTTCGTTCCGTTCCGCGCAGAAGTTCAACTCAGGGCTGTTCCGCATATTGCCTGATTTATTTAATTTTTTGCTTAGTCAAAGAAATCGAGTGAGTCAGGCGTTTGGGATAGGCTACCCACGAGGGGAAACAACTTGACGGGCTACTACGCTCTCTTTCGCGCAGCAACGCGATTGGTGGAGAAGAGTTAGAATCCAAACGGAAGGCGGGGCCCGAGAGATTAAAGTAGTCCTAAATCCGTTTGGATTTAAAGCGGCAGTAACACCAGAAACGCTTTAATTTTGCAAGGAGGGTTTGGAGCATGTGGTTGGAGTCCTGGGTTAGATGAAGAAGGAGGTTCAATGGGCTGCCTTATTTTTAATTAACCCTAAGATGATGATGTTATATTATTATTGTTGTTGTTGTTATCATCATCATCATCATCATCATTCATGATCATGTAGCCGAAATTCAGTTGCTTTGCAACTGGTTCATGCTCATGACTGTTGCAGTGTTAACTTTCCTGGCCATAGTGAAATAACTAGATTTTGAGACTTTTGGTTGCATCTGGTATTAGATTTGTAAAAGTGCAAGACTTAGGAGGACCCTTATTCTTTTTGTGCTACCCAAAATGTTTTTGCCCACCTGTGAGGTTTGTGCATCAGTTGATTATGTTTACTTATTTCATCTGTCTTGGGCTTTTTTTCCAGCTAAATGGTCAATCAATGATTAACAATTATTTCTGCAAATGGGCACCTCTCCATTCATCCCCTAGTCACAACCAGGACATCACTTCAACTGGTGATGTCTCCATGGTAGGCAAAAAAAAAAAAATTGGATCCCAGCCTTCTTACCTTTTGGAAGACCTTAAAAGGAGGTTTTTCTCCTAGGCTTTGGAGCAGGATGAGAATGAGGCCCAGTGATTGATATTATTTAGGTACTGAAGGGTATTGTTTTAGAGAGCTGGAAAGAGTAGAGGGAGATGTTGGTTTTTAATTTTTTATCTGGTTACCACTGTTGCTGTAAGTCACACCTTTATGGCTCACTAGATGGGCAACTATGTTAAGTCTAAATAAAAATATTTTTACACAAATGGTTAGCAAAAAAAGGAACAAGAGACCAGAGAAGTTAGCTCACAGTTTTGTAGCATAAGTGTGTAATCTGAGGTTCTTGAACTATGTGTTCTTTTCCCAAATCTCAGGATAGTTATTTAGTTATATCGGTTTGTTTATTGTGTATCCTATTGAGTCTAAGGTTGACTCCATTCTTAAAAACTGTTATTAAATGAAAATGGATTGTAGATTATATGAAATGTAGGAAGAGTAATAGGTTGTTTAATTCTTTAATGGTTTAATTTTAATTCAAAATAAATTGCTTTGGTTTCAGTATGGTTCCACCAACACAGTATTTCTCACTGGGGAATTCTGGGAGTTGAAATTCACACATCTTAAAGTTGCTGAGATTGAGAACACTTGTCGAAGTTAACATTTAAAATTTTATTCTAAAATATAGATGTGACCCTTGGTCCTCCCAAAAGATGGCATGTGCCAAAATAAGTAGATTTTTTAAAAAATTAGAGTCTGAGCAGAATTCTACAAGTTAACGAATGTTAACAAAATAAACATTTATTTGTATAAATATAACATTGCAGTTAGATGAACAAAGTGATGGAAATAGTACAGGCAATGCAATAAATTCAGCTGAGTGATGTCACAATGAATGCCCCAGCTTCCTCACTTTCTGGAAGCAGAATGGAAGTACGCAAAGCAGCATATTTATGAGAAAGCATGATGCTTTTGGTGAATAAATGTTTTCTGCCAGCATTGTCAGATAGTATTGTGTGGTGCATATAAATGGAGATAGCTAAGAATTGTATTTCAGTCCATTTCAAGTATACTATAGATTTATGTCATCAGGAAGCATACGACAAATGTGTTAATCAAAAGTGAACTGTCTTCATAGAAAAATAATAATCTCACATTTAATATAATTCACAAGTATTTGTAATAATGGAAGAATGATTACAAAGAAAGGTATAAAGGAAAGGTATAAAGGTAACTAACTCTATTATATAGCCTATATTCAATTGCTGAGATTGTCTTTCATGCTATTGAAATAAATTTCATCTCTGTTTCAAGCAGCTCAACCTCTGTGATCCTTAGATGATCCAGCCTGGATCTGAAGCCAAAATTTTATTCTAATAGACTTATGCACAAACCATATTGGAAACAAACATCCTTTTTTACACAGATATCACTATTTTCACTCATTCTTCAGTCACTGAGTGGTTCAGTCATTTTTCTGTGCTCTGTCTTCATATTCCCATCCATCCATTTGTGCCATCTAGCAGGATATTTTTTCTACTCCTGGATCACATTCATTCATAATGTTGTAGATTTCCCCCCAGAAGTCATATCTGGTTCTGGCAATTTCAGCAACCCCTGGAAAGTAACATAAGACCTTTGGGTTACCAGCTTTGTATGCATATACAACAACCTAAGTAATATCAGTGTTTCTTTTCTGGTGTACATATTAGTTATTTTATTTATAATTAAGTCTACATCTTTAATAAGCATAGTACCAGTTACTGGGCACATTGTAGCCACTTTGCACAACCATTGCTCACTTTTTTCCCATCTATACCAACACTTAGGATCTCTGATAAGGCTAGCTTATATATATAGGTAATTGACTTACAACAGTTCATTTAGTGACTGCTCAAAGTTACAACAGCACTGAAAAAAGTGACAACTATTTTTCACACTTATGGCCACTGTGCATACCCTCATGGTCACATGATCAAAAATTCACACTTGGCAATTGACTCATATTTATGAAAGCTGCAGTGTTCTGAAGTCATGTGATCATGTTTTGCAACCTGACAAGCAAAGTCAATGGCAAAGCAGATTCACTTAACAACTGTGGCAAGAAAGATCATAAAATGGGGCAAAAACTCAATTAACAAATTCTCACTTAACAACAGAAACTTTGGGCTCAGTTGTGGTTGTAAGTCGAGGAGTACCTCCTGTATACTTGCCTCCATCACATCAACTAGGAGTTATATGCAGTGAACTAATATGCATTCGAGATCTATATTTGGTAATGAAAATAATCTCTAAGCAATTATTTCTGGAGGTGTAAGGCATTCTTGCAGATGGCAACTACATCAGGAAGTGTACAAATCAGAATAGGCCATTTGAGTGATGTTTGTGTAAGTATCTTCTCTATCTTTTTTTCTATATTTTATATCATGGATTATAATATGTTTTCTGCTGCCTTTAAAATCTTGAAGGGCTCCAGCTGACCATTTTCAGGGAAAATACTTTAATTAGAATAGTATTGAGCTTATTGTGACCAGTTTCCAAAATATTAACCAAATTTCATGTATTGTATAACAATTATTTTATACTTCAAGTGAATAATTTCGAGGCATGGCCATTGGCCATGCACAAATACATGTCGATAGCATTTTCATTTTTGTCTACCACAGTGTAGACTTTGAATTTTTGCATATCTATGTATAGTAATACTATACCTGTATACCACATATGGGATGTTAACATTTTAATTTTTTTTTCTTACAAAAAATTGCAGAAAGTAGTACCCTCAGTAATTCATGCAGCCCAATCTTTTTCTGAAAAGCTGTCAACAATGAAATAATATTTAGATTTTTAGTTAACATGATAGCTCCCTATACTGATAAAACATGAAAGAGATGTTTTGATATCATTAGATAAAGTAAAAACCCTTGATATGGTGCAAAGTATGTTTCAGATTTCTACAGATATTGTGCATGACTTCTAATCCTTTTGATTGGGAAATTACAAATAGAATTATTTGCATTATAACCAAACTGTGACACTTCAAGATGTCCTTTAATGTGATGTTGGAACTCCAGGTTGTTTAGTAAGATAAACTGGCAATATCTCAGGAACACATGGAATAAAACTTGAATAATTTTAACAATACATTTTAATTTTAATGATCTCTTCATTTGCAGTTATAATTCAATTTCAGCCTATTTTTCAAAAGAAAGTTTAATCAGCCACTTTTAAATGGGAATTACACCAAAATGTCAATTTCTTTTAAGAATCAAAATAGTTTTTTTATCCAAAATGTCTACCATAGTTAGAATCAATAACTCTTTTGATCCTCAGGGGTGGCAAATATTAATACTTGAGTTCACAATTTAATATTGAGATTGTTTCATTCCAATAAGTTGAAGTTAGTAAATATGTCCAATAATTTATTTAAAAACAGCAACATTAAAACTATGAAAGATTTTAAAGGCAAGTTTTAAATCCAGCCTTTATCTAGCCTGTTGTCTAGGCAGTATAATAAACATAATAAAGAAAAATTATGGTATTAAAAATATTACAAATAATGACCCATGGATTACAGTGGAGTCACCCCACACATTATCTATGGCTTTTATTGCCATCCTTTGAAATAGTGCCTGTCCTCTTGAACCATTCTGGAAATTCTGGGAACATTATTACTTTTCATCTTTTATTTTGGAGTATCAGACATTGGTTATCAAACCATAGCAATATGACAAAAATGATAGAATAAAAAACAGTAGAGACCTTCAAATTTCTAGGTTCTACTATATCACATGACCTAAAATGGACACCTAACATCAAAAACATCATCAAAAAAGCACAAGAAAGAATGTTCTTTCTGCACCAACTTAGAAAGCTCAAACTGCCCAAGGAGCTGCCGATCCAGTTCTACAGAGGAATTATTGAGTCTATCATCTGCACCTCTATAACTGTCTGGTTTAGTTTTGCAACCCAACAGGACAGACAGAGGATAATTAGGACTACAGAAAAAAACAATTACTACCCCCTGCCTTCCATCAAGGACCTGTATACTGCATGAGTCAAAAAGAGGCTGTAAAAATATTTACAGACCCCTCACTTCCCAGACATAAACTGTTTCAATTCCTTCCTTCAAAACTACGCTATAGAGCGCTGCACACCAGAACAACTAGACACAAGAACTGTTTTTTCCCCGAAAGCCATCACTCTGCTAAACAAATAATTCCCTCAACACTGTTCAAGTATTTACAAAGTTTACACTACTATTACTGTTAATCACCGCTCCTTACCACCCACTTGACTGTTTCCTAGTATGATTTGATTGTTGATTGTACCCTATGACTATCATTAAGTGTTGTACGTTATGATTCTTGATTCTTAATGAATGTACCTTTTCTTTATGTATACTGAGAGCATTTACACCAAGACAAATTCCTTGTGTGTCCAATCACACTTGGCCAATAAAGTATTCTATGATAAAAGCTTATTTCTCAGGTTTAATTAAAAATAGTATGCCTTTGTAATTAGATCTTCAGACCACCTGAAAACCTCTGAGTTGGTTTCAGAGTTACCAAATATAGTAATCGATGTCTTGGTCTAGTATCAGAAAAGTGCATACAATCCCTAATTGAATTGGAAGAATTTTGTGTAGCCCCCATAAACCAATCTTGGGCTGGAAAACAAAATAAAAGGTAGCATCATTATGGTAGTCAATTTTGACAATGTAAACAATGAACAATAAGAATAATGAAAAACAAATCTAAAGATATGTTCTGATTATGTTGCTGATACAAATCATTCTTTCAGAACTAAATCTTGTATATTACATAGTTAGGTATTTACACACTCACATTAAGGTCCCAAGCCATGTTACCTTGGTGTCGTTTTAAAAGTAAGTCCATTGATAACAACAACAAAAAAACCCTCCAAATCTTTAAAATTAGGTGAGCAAATGACCAGACTTTCATTCCTCCCATCTGGTTCATTGTGACTCTGGAACCATAGTGATGTCATAGAAAGTGACACCAAGGCTCTGAGGGGAAATATAGTAAAACTGACTCAGTTCCTTGGGAAGTTGGCTACTTTTGCTACTAACCATGGATCCCTCATTTCACATATTTTTATATTTTCTAATATGTTTAGGAGCAATTGCTAAAGGTACAGATCTATGAAATCTCTCTGTCTTCATTATTCTGAAATAATAATTTTTATTTGCTAGATTTATGTTTGTGACTTTCCCTCAAAAAATCTTATAATGGATATGTTTTCCATTTTGCATTTTTTCCTTATAATAATCTTTGGGGTAGGTTGAACTGAGAATAAGTTAATGGCCTCAAACGAATGAGTTTCCACATCTCAGGGTAGATTTCAACCTAGGTTTCCCTTATTCTAGTTCAGCAGTTTAGCCACGACTATACAATGGCTAAAATTTGTATTTTTGAAGTATACATTTGACGAAGACATTTTATATTTTCCCATGATTTTGCTGTTTGACAGCCCTTGGCTTTTTAGTGTCATTGAAGTAGGACTTGATCACAAAAGAGTTGACATATGCACAAAAAAAACCCTCTTCCAAGCAAGCGGGATGGCCACCCACTCTCCTAAGAAGTAACTACTCAAAACTACAGCAAGCATAATTTGAATCTTGGATTGGACCTGTCATACTGTTTAGGGCTTAGCATTCTCCAGCATTCTCCAGTTATTCATTTATACTATAAACCAAGACTATTCATCCATCTCAATATCAGTACGTTTATATGTATTTATTTAATCAATTTATATGCCATTCATCTCATTGTCAAGTGACTCTGGGTGGTTTACAAACACCATAAAAACAATAATACAAAACCTTAAATGATTTTATCTTCCATTGTTCTTGCTCAGCTATTCCTTAGTGTAATGTTTTGGTGAATTCACTTTCTTTCCTTCCTTTTTTCTTTAGGAATTCCATTAAAGGATTCAACATTAAAGGAAAGTAAAGATACTCAGAAGCTAAAACAAAGCTTGAAGATCTTGCGGGATTATTGTAAGTTGATTGATGCTGCAGTTGTTCTTTCATTGCATAATATATTTGATTTAATTATCTAGTCCCCCATCAACCCTTTAAATCATAGTTTTTATTTTTTGAGATGTTCCCTTACCAGGATACAGAAGTTGAACTTTTCAGTGTCATTTTCTTAGATTTCTCTAGCCAACAACTTCCTGAGGGAGAGATACTTCTTGTAGCAGAGAGCAAAAGACTGATTTCACAAATCATCTTCTCAAAATAGAAGAGATTTTTGTGGGATTTTGGTGTGTGTGTGTGTGTGTGTGTGTGTGTTTTGTTTTGTTTTGTTTTTTATACTGAAGGTAACTTTTAGAGAGGAAAGAAATAAACCAGAAGTTGGGTACTGGGGCTAAGAAATATTGTTCCTCTGTTGGCCACCTATTCTTTAACTGTCTGAAGACCTGATGTTATTTCAATATATGATTGAGCTGTTTAAAAGACATAGTTTGTACAGTACATGGACAATTACAATGAAATATGGTCAACCTTTTGTTGAAACTGTTATGTAGAATTTCATACACACACACATATATACACACACATACACAAATATAGGAGTGAGAGAGAGAATGAGAAAACCTTATATATAGAAGTTTCTTGTTATTCTATGTTTGTCTTTCTTTTCCCTTTTTTCCCCCCAGTTGCCATTGTTTTATATTTTTCTCTTTGTTGTATTTTATTAAATAAGCTATAGGCATACTAAAGAAACATACGTTATCTTGCAGTGGATGAGCTTGGCATCAAACAACCCCCAGAGACACAAACCGAGTACCCCATTTTAAAGGGTAAGATGTACGAAGGGTCTATCAGATCCACCAGTCATTACAACAAAAGCTATTGTAACAGGCTAGATAGAAGTAATGCCAAAGTATTGCCACCTGGAAAATAATTAGGTACTTCTCCAGCAACGAAACTGTAGACATCAAGATAGTCCCAATAGCCAAATAGTTTTTTAATTTTTGGAAAGCTCTAGAGTTATTTTAAATCAATGGAAAAAAGATTAGAATTTGACACTACATAGAAAGCTCTGGTAAGGTTGCTTAATATAAGCATCTATTTAGTGTTCCATTTCCTTTTATTAATTTGATATTTAAAACACACTGTTCTATAATATAATCTTATGAACGCATTATGTCCTTGAGTCTGTGAATAAGAACAAGAAGTGGTAACTAATAAAGCAGAATGGTAATCAAATGAAAGAGTTATGGCTTTATAGATTATATCTACAGTGATTAGTGTCTATAGTGGCCTTTATAATAAAGGATAGCCCTTTATTTTAGAAAGCTGTCTTTGAATTTATTTTTCCAAAACTCACTTTTGTCCTTTATTTCAGTCAATTAACTTTTACTGTACAAGTGCTGCCCCTTAATGCAGTATTTCGCACTCATGTAAAAATATGGAATTGTCTTTTAAAAATAAATTTATACTGTTTTATTTCCAATCTTTTTATTATAATGCGCATTTTTATTAAAAAAATCTTGGTTTTGTTCTTTCCATCTCTGACCTCATAAAGTCTTGCTGCCCTTATTCATATTATACAAACAAATCCCGTAAGTTATTTCCATCAAATTAAAAAGAAAAGTCTTGATTTCAGTTGTACATTTACTTTTAAAATTCTCCGCATCAAAATACATACTATATAGCTTTGTTGTGTGTCCATCAAAGATGAAAAAAATATCCCTCAGTATGACTTTCCAACAAAATTTTGAAATTCCTATACAGATTTTTAACCATTTATCTCAAGGGTCTTCAAACTTGGCAAGTTTAAGACTTGTGGACTTCAACTCCCAGAATTCCTGAGCTAACATGACTGGAGGAGGAATTCTGGGAGTTGAAGTCCACAAATCTTAAAGCTGTCAAGTTCGAAGACCCCTGATTTATCTGATATCATATACCAACAATATATCATTTTATAAAAATTCCTTTTAAAATGATAATTCAATATAAATTTAAACCCTTCCACATATTCTCCCATTGATCCAGATATATATTATATCCCAAATATTTTGCCCATTTTATCACGCAGTCCTTAACTTGGTCCTGTTTCCATTTTCCATTAACGTTTGTAACATCTTAGTAATAATTTTGTACAGAGCTCAAGATCAAATTAAATTTTACCCTTTTCAAATTCATAATACTTTTTATCCTTCTTAAATCTTTACATTAGCTGTACATAAGGAAACCAGTGGCACGTAAAGCTCTCCTTATAACAAATATGGTGGTTTCTGAATATTGCAACTGCTGTAAGTCTATGAAGTTTGAGTATCAGTTCAAAAAGTTTAAAATATCAAGTGGGTTCATACATAAGCTCTAAGTAGAGTGGGTTAATTCAGAAACATATGTTATTTTGCAGCAGATGAACATGGAATCGAAGAATCCCTAGGGACACCAACCGAATACCCCATGTTGAAAGGTAGGATTTACTACAGGGCTATTAGATCCATTTTTTACTTCTAGTTGCTAAATCTATAATAGTCAACAATGGAAAAGTTTTGATAATTTAACAATTGGAAATTGGCATCCATATATATAGTTAGTAGCTATGTTTGAAAAAAAATGACAAATACAATTAGAATTTTAAATACAAAGAGGGACAGATCACAATTTTATCAAATCTGCTATGATTAATGTACTATCTAGGGCAGGGGGTGTCAAATTCAAGGCCTGCGGGCCGATCTGGCTCACGGGGTGCTTAGATCTGGCCCACGGGGCCGCCTTGGAAACAGCAAAGGACCAGCCCACAGTGCCTCTGCCAGTGAAAATAGAGCTCGGAAGGGCCATGTGCGGCCCGCCCGAGCTCCATTTTCACCAGCGGAGGGTTGCAGCAGACCATTGCAGCCAAAAATGGAGCTCGTGAGGGCTACATGCAGCCCTCCCGAGCTCTGGTTTAGCTGGCAGGGTTGCAGGAGGCTGTTGCAGCTGAAAACGGAGCTCCTCCCCCACCCTGAGGTCAAACACAACTCTGATGTGGCCCTCAGTGAAATTCAGTTTGACACCCCTTGTTAGGAATGTAAGTCACCTAATAGTTGGGTTGGAAATATATATAAACTAGGATAGACATTTTAATACTGTCTCTTTAAGGGAATGCTAAAATTGTAATTGGGTGTGGTTCCTCAAACGGCCATAAGATGGAGCCAGAAACCTGGCTTGTTCTGTTCTGGAGAGTTTTGCAGTTCCTACTGACTCTTGCTGATCATAGTTGGATTTGATGTAAGTCTGTTACTGAACTGTTTTTGATACTGGACTTTGTTATTTGGATTATCCCTGGACTGAAAACTGACTGCTTTAACTGTGAATGACTTGGACTGTTTTGTTGAACTTTGCTTAACCGTTTTACTGGAAGTAAAAACCTACATTTTACTATACAGTGTATCTGTGTGCTGTGTGTTATTCTACACTACTCTCACCACCACTCTCACCACGTCTCCCTGTGTGCGCTCATTCTCCTAACAGGGAATTACCTCAACAACCCTGATCTAGGGTGGAACAAATATTGCAAGATTGTCTATGAAGTTTAAGTATCAGTTCATAATGTTTAAAAGATCAAATGGGTTGATATATAAGCTATAAGTAGATTAGGTTATTAAAGAAACTGATGTTATCTTGCAGTGTCAGTGAATTTGTTTGGTGTTGGCCAATCCCAAAAGACAGAGATAATCCCAGAAGATACAGATAACTCTTCAGAAGGTAAGATTTTCTAAGGGACATGATGTTCTGCAAAACAGTCGTATTAAAATGCTAGGTTAGGATCCTTGAATCTATCAATAAGAATAATAAAGAAGTAGTTACTTATGCAAAAGAATATAATGGCATACTGAAAAAGTCCTGACCTTTCAAAATGGATTATATCATTTCAGTCTGCAGGTGCACGTTTAAACTGCTTCCTTTAAAAAAAAAAAAAAACACCAGAAAATTATTTCAAAATTGTTTCTCTACTTCTGGGCTATTAGAATGTTTGCACTGTTTTCAATTTTCATTCAGAGTGAGAGATCATAGTCAAAAACAAAGACTTTAATGCAAAGGCAGTCAATTTTCTGTCATTGGAGCTATTCATATTCTTTAGGAGTTCCAAGGTATACAGTATAGGATTGTTGTTGTTTTTTTATTATTCAGAAAAATGTTTAAGAGAATCCCCAGCCTGAAAAAAATCTGAAAACTCCTGCTATAGAACCAGAGCAGCTCATTCAATTTCTAAGTGACAGGTTGGGGGCTACATTTTAAAATCTGGAGCTTGGATAAGAACAAGCTTTGGACTCAGGACTTTGAAATTTCACAGTGTTGGAAGAAATGTCCATCTGGGTTCAGTTCCAAGTGGGAAGAAAAACACTGGAAACCTGGAGACTGCTTGGAAAGATGGTTTAATGGTGGACAGGACTACACAGTTTGTGGTCCTGGGCAAAAAATGAGCACATGGGTGAGAGAGGGAGAGAGATTTATATCCTCTGTTGGGCTTTGAACTTGCTTCCTGTTCTTGTGGCAAGAAATGTATTCTGATTGGTTGTCAGACTCCCATGGGGACATGCAGGGGTAATTTTGTAGGTTGTCTTGAGTCCCTAGCTTGGTTGAATCTTGCTGGGTGATGTAATGAAGGGGCTTTGGGCAATTCCTATTATGGTTTATAATCCTATCACCCTGGAGCTAAATGATTTTTGTCTTTTAGATAGGATGGCTAGTCTTTCTGGGGCTATTAACAAAGTGGGGGTGGGGGCTGCTTTGCAAGACCATGTTTCTCCTTTTCTCATCCAGGGAGGTATAATACTCTGCCTTTCCGATATTTCCTAGAATATTTCGTCCTTCTAGGAGAGGGATGGGTGCTAACTTTCTATAATAAGGATCATAATAGACAAGGCAGGCACATTTTCAGCAAGCTTTCACATTTATGATTTAACAAAAGATCATTTCCAAGGCTGAAATAAAAAGTAACCTTGGTGCATATGCTAAGAATTTATTATCTAGATAAAATTAGGGATATGACCGGTCCTAATGATCCTACTGTACTGGGACATTCTTGGTAGAATAGGTCTCAAAACTGTGAAGTTTTAAATAATTAACTCTTCCAGGGAATAAAAGAGGCGGGAGGGAGGGAGGAATGAATTCTGGCAAATGAAGCTGATCCAACCAACCTATTACAAACAGTGTAGCTTTAAGTTCTTTTCAACTAGCTTACATGTAGCGTCTTTCTTTCTGGAGGCTTGTTCTGACCTTGTTGTTTTGAATTTTAGAAGATATATTTGGCCCTCATTATTCTACAGCTAATACAGATGAGCCGCCCATGGACCTCCCAATAGAAGGTACAATTTTGTTAAGAGGAGTGATGTTTGTTATAGATCAGTGGTGGTGAACCTATGGCATGTGTGCCACAGGTGGCACCCAGAGGCCTCTCTGTGGCCACATGCTCTGTTGCCCCAGCTCAGCTCCACCGCATATGTGCGTGCACCTCCCACCGGCCAACTGGCCTTCTAGTCTTTGCCGCACATGTGTGGGGGCAGCACATGCACAGGGGGTGGATGCCCAGGGCATGGGTGCATAAGCAGGGGGCTGTGGGCACATGCACAGGGGGTGCACCCAGGGGTGGGTTTCTATCATTTCTGTCCATCTCTGTAGAACCGGTAGTTCTGAAGAGCAGCAGACATAGAACCGGTTCTATGTCTGCTGATGTTTTTGCCCACCCGCCCACCTGGGCTCTTACCTGACCTTTATTTCCTGATTTTTCAACTTCAGCTGCTGAACGAGGCACAGCTGCAGTTAAAAAAACCAGAAAAAGAGGGCTGTTTCAAAGGCTGCTTCTCTGCACGCAGCGTGCTGATGACGATTTATAGGCGCGCGGCTCGCAGTGTGCAGGGAAGCACATCATAAATCACCAAACCTCGTAAATCCCAAACCGGTAACCTGTTGTATCCCCCCCCTGGGTGCACCTTGCATTTTGCGTTTGCGGGCAGGGGCTTTGAACACTCGGTGACCAAAAGGTTCACAATCACTGTTATAGATCAAATGACAACTTTTGTTACTAGCATTTTCACCAGTATTTTCCCAACTGGACTGCCTTCTTTGGAGGAGCAAAGATACATCAAAGTCAAGGCATTCGGGTAACATTTGAGAAAAACTGCCATACAGAATAAGAATGCAGATTTAATGTCTGAGTTTGTTTTCAATAAGACACTCATAATTTGTTTGAATTAGCTATACTCTTAAGTGATACCCAAAGAATGTTTTACAGTACTGTAGCTATCGCAGCTTATGTAGGCCATGCTTAGAGATATCAGGGGTGGGTAATTTCTGTCTGTGAGCCTGGGAGTTTTTGAAATTGTGCAACCAAAATTTGGTGGCACAGTTGCCAATTGTTTGGTTGTGTCTATGTATTTCAGGAAAAAGATGCACAATATAAACGACCCAAAATATAAACTTTACCCACAGATGCCAGTGACTTACAAGTATGCCTTTTGAGTTGTCCCATAGATATAAGTAAAAAAATATGACTAGAAGGAACAGAAGTATTGCCCAACTGAAAAGTAAAACAAAATGAAGGTAATTTATTTTCTTTAAAAAAGTAAACATGGATCATTTGGAGTATTTTAATTGGATTGTTTATTCACATTTATTGCAGGATTACGGGATAATCAAGATATTCCTCGAAACTTGTTTTTCCAGCCAATACCACGTAAGGACATGATTTAGCATAGTTAAAACTCAGTGTCATGTGAATCTTAACTACATGTATAATTATTTGCCACAAAGATTATATAATCTGTAAAGCACATATTTACTGCAAGTAAAGAGATATCATATTCTAAGGAATCTGAGCTGTACAGTCAAAAATCAGTACTGTTCATGAAGCTTGTTCAAATTCCTTGGCATTCACAGCAGATTTTTTTTAAGGCATCGGAAGAACCTATAATTTCCACAACTCTATCCATATGTCTAACAGTATCTCTGAGAGCAATAAAAATGTATTTATTCACACATTTTATTCACACTTCCAAATTGTGCTCTTCTGGGGATACATTTCATTTTGGTTGACATTCAGAGCATAATTTGCTCTTTCTATTAGGAAAAGTATATCCCACAATCACAGCAGCATTTCCTCATAAAACAGTGACATGAAAAATAGCAATTTTCACCATAAATTCGTTGAATGAATTTTAAAATCTAAGAGTGTATTTTATAATTTATGTATTTCTAATTCTCATTTATTTCTAATTCAAATTTTACCATGAGTAAAAAGAAATGTCACATAACAACAGGAACCCATATTTCAACCAAAACAAGCGGTACATATCAAACGATTACAACCACAACCTATCTTAGACTTGCAGTGTGCCTACTTTATCCAATCTGGTAGAACAGGCAGATAATTTTGGGGAGAGACCATCCCACAAATAACCTTGTCCTGTGCTACACTTAGGGCAGGGTGTCAAACTCAGATCGTCACCGCGGCATCACGTGACATATCAGGACTTTTTTCCCCTTTGCTAAACCAGGTGTGGGCATAGCGAGTGCGTGACACATCTGGCCCATGGGCCAGGAGTTTGACAGTCCTTCTGTGGGGCTTTAAAAGTGGTAATCAGCATCTTGAATTGCATCCAGAAACTGGGAGCCTGTGCACAACAGAGGTGTAATCTGGGTAAACCTACACGCACCCAGGATTGCGTGCAACACTGCATTCTGGATCAGTTGTTGCTTCTGTGTGTGTCAACTCGTAAAGCATTCCTATGCCTGTTTTCGAGTTGGCTCAAGGCTCATGATTTAATTAGGGCAACCGCCAGAACCTTGACAGTGTGGTCCATCTTTCCAGGGCTGAATCAAAATTAGTTCCTCCCCATCCAGACCTTCACAATTTCTTTTTAACCAAATCCATCACATAATAAAAACCCTCCCCATTTTTCATGGGAGCAACAACATAGTCAAATTAACCACTTGATCAGCCCCATCTTCATTTATGGTTCTCGGGCCCACTGACAAAACCAATTTTTTAAGTCCTTTCAGAAAAGAAGCAGGATTGGGGCCAACTGTATCTCAGTTTTGGTCACACCTGTGTCATATGTAGCAAATATGGCTAACAAGAACAGTACTAGTCTGTTTTTGCATATTTGGACCAGTATGCTGTTCATATAATTAAAGCAGAGTTTTACTTAGACACACTCACAGCTACAGTCTCTAATCTAGAAATTATTCTGAAAACTATCAAAGTTTTATATATTCCACCAAGAGGCATATGCACTGTTCAGACACAAATGAGAGATTTTTCTATTTCTTTTTCACTCAAGCACTCACATACATACATATACACAGTGGGTTTGTAGGTCACGATAATAGATAAAACATAAGAAATAGTAAAATTATTCTGTTTCAGGCTACGAAGAAAGATAAGCATTTGAATAATTCCACATTGCATTCTTTCTCCTCCTCTTTTTCTACAGACACAAAGTGAGCATATGGAAAAGAAACTAGCCTTGAGCATTAGTTTTGCAATTATGATTAGTTTAATTTTTTTTTTTTTACAAATAAAAAGAGAATATCATTATTTCATGCAATTACATGTAAGCATTTCCAATTGGCTAATTTAATAACATTTTTCATCTTCCCCAACCTCCACTATGTTTCAGTTTCAGACAGAATACATCAGATCGAAACAAATGGCCAAGCACATCAGAAAAAAGGAATTGAGGAAAAGATACTGCTTCCCATCTCTATTATTACATTACTTGTTTCATTAATTCTTCTTGGGTGTTCTGCCTTTGGAATCTATGAATGTACCAAAGAAAAAAGGTAGGTTTACCCCTCATGTATCCCTTCTGAAGGGATATTATTTTTTTCCAAATATGAATTCTTGTGTAGCACTATCTACATATTGCAAATATTGTAGTAGAGTCAGATATGCCATTGTTCACACAATGAAGAAAGGATTTAGCAGGTTTCCAGAGGTACAAAGACAGGGCAACAGCAATAATAAGGTGACCTTAAAAACAACTGACTGAGATCTAAGCATAGCAATAGCACTTAGATTTATATACTGTTTCACAGTGCTTTATAGCCCTCTCTGTTTACAGCAGGGGTGTCAAACTTGTGGCCCGTGGGCCGGATGCTTCACATACTGGCCATGCCCACCCACATTAAAAGTGGGGGGGGGGGAGTTGCCATACGTCACGCGACACCATGATGCCATGAGTTTTACACCCTGGTTTACAGAATCAGCCTATTGCCCCCAACAATCTGGGTCCTCATTTTACTGATCTCGGAAGGATGGAAGGCTGAGTCAACCTTGAGCCTGGTGAGATTCGAACTGCTGGCCGTGAGCAATGAGTGAGCCTGCAATCCTGGGTTCTAATCACTGCACCACCAGCATATAACTTATCTGGCTGGGTGGCACATAATATTCAGGACTCTGGTTGTAGGTCTCACAGAATTACATGATGAGATATTCCCTGCCTTCTGAAAGGGGCTTAAAGCCATTTTCCCTCAGCAAGTCTTGATGATGGGGCATAGTCTTAGATTGACTTTTTCATTCTTCATTGCTCCCTGCCTGAATTTGGGACAGTTTGACTGCAGCAGTTGCCAATATTATTGGTTGATCAATTGAGAAACCAAATGCTGATCTTGGGTGGCATAAGATAAATGGAAGGAATGCGCTAGCAAATTCAGAGCAGTTGCCAAATTTGTAGAAAGATAAATACACTGCTCAAAAAAATAAAGGAAACACAAAAATAAGACATCCTAGATCTGAATGAATGAAATATTTTCATTAAATACTTTGTTCATTACATAGTTGAATGTGCTGACAACAAAATCACACAAAAATTATCAATGGAAATCAAATTTAGCAACCCATGGAGGTCTGGATTTGGAGTTACACTCAAAATTAAAGTGAAAAAAACACTACGGGCTGATCCAACTTTGATGTAATGTCCTTAAAACAAGTCAAAATGAGGCTCAGTAGTGTGTGTGGCCTCCACCTGCTTGTATGACCTCCCTACAATGCCTGGGCATGCTCCTGATGAGGTGGCGGATGGTCTCCTGAGTGATCTCCTCCCACACCTGGGCTAAAGCATCCCCCAACTCCTGGACAGTCTCTGGTGCAATGTGGCGTTGGTGGATGGAGCGAGAGATGATGTCCCAGATGTGCTCAATTGGATTCAGGTCTGGGGAATGGGCAGGCCAGTCCATAGCATCAATGCCTTCGTCTTGCAGGAACTGCTGACACACTCCAGCCACATGAGGTCTAGCATTGTCGTGCATTAGGAGGAACCCAGGGCCAACTGCACCAGCATATGGACTCACAAGGGGTCTGAGAATCTCATCTCAGTACCTAATGGCAGTCAGGCTACCTCTGGCGAGCACATGGAGGGCTGTGCAGCCCTCTAAAGAAATGCCACCCCACACCATTACTGACCCACTGCCAATCCGGTCATGCTGGAGGATGCTGCAGGCAGCAGAACATTCTCCACAGTGTCTCCAGACCCTGTCACATCTATCACATGTGCTCAGTGCGAACCTGCTTTCATCTGTGAAGAGCACAGGGCGCCAGTGGCGAATTTGCCAATCTTGGTGTTCTCTGGCAAATGCCAAACATCCTGCACAGTGTTGGGCTGTAAGCACAACCCCCACCTGTGGATGTCGGGCCCTCATACCACCCTCATGGAGTCTGTTTCTGACCGTTTGAGCAGCCACATGCACATTTGTGGCCCGATGGAGGTCATTTTGCAGGGCTCTGGCAGTGCTCCTCTTGTCCCTCCTTGCACAAAGGCAGAGGTAGCGGTCCTGATGCTGGCTTGTTGCCCTCCTACAGCCTCCTCCACATCTCCTGATGTACTGGCCTGTCTCCTGGTAGCGCCTCCATGATCTAGACACTATGCTGACAGACACAGCAAACCTTCTTGCCACAGCTCGCATTGATGTGCCATCCTGGATGAGCTGCACTACCTGAGCCACTTGTGTGGGTTGTAGACTCCGTCTCATGCTACCACTAGAGTGAAAGCACCACCAGCATTCAAGTGACCAAACCATCAGCCAGAAAGCATAGGAACTGAGAAGTGGTCTGTGGTCACCACCTGCAGAACCACTCCTTTATTGGGGACGTCTTGCTAACTGCTTATGCTTTCTACCTGTTGTCTATTCCATTTGCACAATAGCATGTGAAATTGATTGTCAATCAGTGTTGCTACCTAAGTGGACAGTTTGATTTCACAGAAGTGTGATTGACTTGGAGTTACATTGGGTTGTTTAAGTGTTCCCTTTATTTTTTTGAGCAGTGTATTTTTTTAAGGGCAAACAATGTCTGATTTGAGTCTGTTAATGGTTTGGAAACTGAGAATGGAAAGCATGAGCTAATAAAAATTAAACTGAAGACCTTGAAAGAAAGTATGGTAAAATGACTAGGAATCTGAAGAGGACCATCCGACTTTGTAGCCTTTGGCTGTAATGTTGTCTCATCCACATTCATTCTCCTAATAGCGCAAGCTCATTCTTGGGAGGTTCAAAGCTTTCCGAGGGCCTTTTAAAGCATCGTGAGAATGGAGTTCACCACTTGGGAGAATGAATAGTGTGCGCTATTTGGAGAATGGCACAAGTGGCCTTGGGAAGAAGACCTGGCATGACCAGGAACTGCTGTGAGGGTTCCAAGTAATATACCCATAGCAAACAAAACTCCAAGGCAGATAGATTCCTCAAAGAATAGCTTTATTGAATATATCCTATCGGCACAGATCTGGTGAAAACCGACTCTGAAGGCTCCCACGATTTTCACCTAATTAAAAGTAAAAAAAAAATTCCCTTCCCCAAACAATCAGTCACATAGTCCAATCAAAGCGCTGTCTGGTTGCCTGGTGACATCATTCCTCCTTCCTCTGACCAGGTGTGCGAATCCCCTTGGTTCCCAAGAGAAAGTAGTTTGTTTTGGCTACAAAATCGCAGCTATCTCTATTTCCCCCTCCTTATCCCTCAGCTCCAGTGTGGCAATACTGAAGCCTCAAATGGCTTCATTCAGGTCAGCTTCAGGGTTGATGACTGCTTTGTATAGTTGTGTCAGGTCAGGCGTGTCTCAGCAGCAGCAGAGAACAGCGAAGGTCAATTAAGTAGGCAGAGTGTAGGGCAGTGAAGGGGGCTGGAGTGGGTCAAGCTAGGGTGGTCAAGCTTTGTACTGTACTGCAGCTCAGAGGCTTTCTTGCAGCCCCACAGTGCAACAAGGAGCTCCAGTGTATATAGGTAGTCCTCAACTTACGACCACAATTGACCCCAAAATTTCGGTTGCTGAGACATTTGTTAAGTGAGTTTTGCCCCGTTTTACAACTGTTGTCATTGGTTTGGAGAATGTATTATTTTTATATTCTTGTAGTTTCCCACCCCCTTTGGAGTCTTTTTGGAGTAGCACAGAAATTGCAATAATAAATAAACATAAAAGTTAAAAGATTAGAAAAAAAACTAAGAAACCTCTGAATACAGTAGTGTATCTCAACCTTGCAACTTTAGGATAAGTGAATGTCAACTTCCAGAATTCTCCAGCCAGCAAGAATTCCTCTTCCCTCTCCCCCACCAAGGCTGACTGAGGAATTCTGGGAGTTGAAGTCCACTCCTCTTAAAGTTGCCAAGATCGAGAAACACTGGAATACAGAAATGGGATATAATGGACCTAAGAAGTGGTTTTGCTCACTTTCCTGTTTTTAACAATTTGGGTCTTTGCTACAAATACAACTAAGAAGAGCGTGCGCATACGCACATACCTGGTGGCTTTTAAAATCGCCATTTAGTAAGATATTAACACATAGCAAAGTATTTTATGATTTTAATGACATTAAATCATGTGATAAATTGACTGTACTTATTTCTTCATGCCGTTCTAGTCCTAGAGATCAGCGTCCAGGTCAGAACATATGTACACAAACAGAGGAACCTGAAATAACACCCTTCAATGCTATCATGAACATTGTGGATGAAGTGTCATCATATTCAGATGAGTCAGAGGGCTCGCCAGACCAAAACAGACCACACCATTAGTCTAAAAAAAGCAGCTAGAACCTAGTTAAAAGAAGTAACAAACAATGAAAGCAATACCTATCTATATAGCTATATAACTATGTTTTAAGTTTAAAGAATTTCAATAGTTTTTATTATTCTTTTATATGTAATGTAAAATAATAGAGCTCTATTTAAATAATGATGTAATTCAACTTTTAAGCAATTGTAATCATAATAAACATGTATGATTTTTATTCTATTTTTTTGGTACCTTTTATTTCCATTTATATCGCTAACCATCTCATATATATGACTCTGGGCTGCTTACAGTTAAAACAATATAAAACAACTGAATGATACAATATAAGTTATATAATAGTTTGAAACAATCAAAACATTTTGTAGGTAGTCAGGACTGTTGCTATGTTCTTATTTCGATATTTGAAGGCATATTGCTGAATATTGTGTTTCAACATTTTTTCTCTCAAGAAGTCCTCCTACAAAAAAACTGAATAAATTGTTTGAACTAAAGAGAAGCTACCCATAATAACAGAAAAGCAGAATTGGAAGAAATCTCAGAGGCCCCCTGCTATACCATTTCAGACAAATGGTTGTCCTGTCTCTTCTTGAAAACCTCCAGATACTAGCTTAACTTTTGAGGCCAATCAAAATCATGTACACTACCTTGGATTTCAGATCTTTTCCTTAATCTGCCCCCACTGAAGCAGAGATGGGGCAAAGCATGAATTTATTTACAGATGCCCATTTTATATTTCAAAAATATGTTATCTCCATTCTTCGTATGGACCTGGAAGGGAGCCGATTTATCTCATCGATGGACCTCCTCCTTCCAAAGCTCATCTTTTAAAAAATAACAGCTGCCATCTATAAGGTTAAATTTCCTGGTATGCTTTAATCAGTCCCCCTGGGGTTGTTCTTGTCTTTTTCCCTACAGACCTCTCTCACATATTACAAAACAAGATGAGATTTGATTGCATGGTTGCAGCTCCCATGTTGATTTTTTTTTTTTTGACATCTCATCCCAACAGTGTTGCCTTTGTATTATACGTGTCCTTAATATATGTGTCTTAAATTCCCTGTCCCTTTTTAGAGGGCAGTTTGAAGATTAAATAAGACCTTTGCAGCACTAATTAACTCAGGTGATATTCTGCTCCATTCAGGAGACAAATTAATGGTGATTTCCAGAGGGACTGAGAAATTATGTTCAACCAGCTTTGCTGTGTGTTATATTTCTTTCTGCACAATATAATATTTTCCAATTTTCTTGGAAAAGCCAATATTATGATTTTTCTTTAAGAAATCTACTTCCATGGTATTTTCAGAAAATGGTTACTGCTGCTTTCTTCATAGCCATTTTTCACTTTCAAGAGTAGTCAACAGCCTTGTAAATCTCAGGCGGTCTCTTACACAGTTTTAACCAGACTCAATCTTGATTAGTTCCTGAGCTCAGCCAACATCTACTTGTGAAGCACACACAGATGAGAGTAATTCAATTTATAAATGGGAAACCTTATTTTAAAGGCAATTATGCATCATTACCCGGGGTTCTTCTTTGAGGCCATGCCTTCTGGCAGGTCTCCCATTCATTCAAGTGTTTCACATATGGATTTTTATGGAACAGAAAGAACTTTTTGAGATTGATTTTACTTAGAATTGGCAGCCCAAGGGTGACATGATGGGGGAAAGGATATTCTTCCTGTGAAAATTTGCCTACTTTTTCCCCTTAACCCAAGTCTTCTTTTTGACTACGGTAGATGAAATGTATTAGAATAACAGAACAGAATATCACAATAGGAAGGGGGCCTTGGAGGTCTTCTAATCCAACCCCCTGCTTACGCAGGAAATCCTATACCGTTTGAGACAAATCGTTGTCCAATCTCTTCTTAAAAACTTCCAGTGTTGGAGCATCCACAACTTCTGGAGACAAATTGTCTCACTGATTGTCTAACTCAGGAAATTTCTTCTTGGTTCTAGGTTGCTTTGCTCCTTAATTAATTTCCATCCATTGCTTCTTGTCCTGCCTTCAGATCAGGATTCAAATTTTTTTACTACTGGTTTTGTGGACGTGGCTTGGTGGGCTTCACAGGGGAAGGATACTGTAAAATCTCCAGTCAGAGGTGGTATTTGCTCAAACTACTCAAAATTCCCGCTACTGGTTCTCCAGAACTGGTCAAGAACCTGCTGAATACCACCTCTGCTTCAGATGCTTTGGAGAACAGTACACAAAACTATCTGCTACAATGTCTTACCAGTCAATGACTACTTCAGCTTCAACTGCAACAATACAAGAGCACACAACAGATACAAACTCAGTGTTAACCGCTCCAAACTTCATTGCAGAAAGTATGACTTCAGCAGCAGAGTGGTCAATGCCTGGAATGCACTACCTGACTGTTGTTACATCCTCAAACCTCCATTTCTTTACCCTCAAACTATCCACTATTGACCTCACCCCCATTCCTCAGAAGTTTGTAAGGGGCGTGCATAAGGGCACCATCGGGCCTCCTGTTCCTGTCCTATTGTCCCCATTTAATCGTACCTATTTTCTGTATTCTTACTCATGTTTACACTTATACCTATTTTGTAAGCGATTGACAAATCAAATCAATAAAAAAATAAATAAAATAGGTCGATCCCCCTTCTCTTTGTAGCAGCCCCTTAGATATTGAAACACTGTTATGTCACCAACCCTAATCCTTTTCATTGAACTACCAGACATATCCAATTCCAGCAAACTCGGTTGGGACTAAGTCTTTTAGGTGGACTGAACCTCCCCTACTAATCTCTCCAATCCAACGCTGTGTGGAAATGATGGGATTGGTAGTCCACAAACTGGATGGCAAGGCGGGGTGGGGAGAAGAGAGGCGGGGGCACACTGTGTCCAAGACGCTGTTATGGCCAGGAGGGGCTTATTTATTACCCAAAGACCAGTCTTGCAGGTCACAGCCAGGCCCGAGGCAAAGGCCTCCAAACAGGCCCGGCGCAAGCTTGGGTGGCTTTGCGCGTTTGCGAAGGATCCCTCAGAAAGTCGGGGAAAGGAGGCGCAGTCGGCGGCCGAGCGCGGGGGCGACAACGCGCGAAGGAAGCAGCAGCAGCAGCAGCAGCAGCAGCTGAGGCGGCAGATCCCCCTCCGCCTATGGCCTCCCGCTCTCAGCCGAGGGCGGAGTCTCCCCGGGTGAAATTGCTCCGGGTGCCGCCGCCGCCGCCGCCGCGTTGTATCTTCCGCGACTTCGTTCGGCGAGGGAGGGAAGGGAGTCCTGTGGTCGCGGGAGGAGGCAGGTGGTGACGGCGTTGCCGTTGCAAAGCCGCCGTCGAGGCCGCGGAGCAGCCGGCGCCCCTTCCGCCTTTGCCTCCCGCGGAAAAGCGGAGGCGGCTTTCCAGAGGCCCGCCGCTCCCCGGCTGAGCCCCAGCGGCCTCTGAGCGGCGGGCGAAGCTTGAGGAGGGCTCCCCTTCGCCTTTCGGCTCGCCCCTGCTCCGCCTCTACCATGTCTGTAACTGGGGATGGCGGGGCGGGGACTCCCAAGGCGCTACCTTCGTCCGGACCCAAATCTCTGCAGGACATCCCGCACCCGCTGGCCGCCTCCAGCAGCGAGGAGCTCAGCGTGGAACTGACGCCCAGCCCGGATTTGCCTCTGCCTCGCAGCATCGCCGACAAGGTAGTGTGGCGAGAGCGCCTTTTTCCCCCTCTTCCCCCAGGGCCCTCCGGCTTGGGCTATGGGAAGGCGCGGGAGCTTTTGTTGCATTTCGGGGTAGCGACCCAAACGTGGCCCCGGGGTGCGGGGTGGGAGTTGAGCTACTTCTCCCTTGAGCCAAAATGGTGGGGCTCCTGCTCTTGGATCCGCTCTTGGCTGATCTTGTTCTCCTCGTGGCAGCCACCTTTGTCGGCTGTGGGGGAGCGCAAGTTTCCGTGCAGATCGGCGTTCCTTTTTTTATTTGCAGGGCTTGCTGGTTTTAGGGGTCCTGCGAAAGCCCATCATGCGTGCTGGTGGTGGAGCTTGGAGGCTTTCAAGAAGAGATTGGACTGCTATTTGTCAGAAATGGTGTAGAGTCTCCCGCTTGGGCAGCGGGTTGGACTAGATGACCTACAAGGTCCCTTCCAACTCTGATGATCTGTTACCTGTCAGTGTGTTTATACCAGTCGTGGGACTCACGAATCTCTTTGGGGGTTGGTGCAGAGCTCGGTTTCGCTGTCAAAGTTTGCTCTGATCTCATAGGAGTATGTTGTAAACATGATGGTGAAGCAATCTCTGTATCTGTGACACTTAAAAAGGTCGAGTAAATTACTTGCTTGTATTCATTGGTGGTACCTGACATGTTTTCAGGGCTAGCCCTGGCCTAATAGCTTCAAGAGGAGGTGTAATTGTATAGTTGATAAAAAGATGTTTGATACGCTAGTTTTTCTTTGGAAAGAAAAGATGCAAATATTAGCAGAGGGTAGGTAAACAACAAAACAGCCTAGAGAAAAGAAGGGAGCAACCCTCTGTTTCTCTTAATCTAAGGCTTGCTTCCAATGAAGTGGCAGGAAACTGAAGTCAAATGAAGGTAGTAGCTGCTCATGCCTTTCCCCACTTGACTTCACTATGTGCTACAAGGAGAATTGGGTCTTTGTGCCATGCCTCCTCCTCCTCCTCCCTTCGCCTGAACACTTACTACTACTGTGCTTCTTTCACAGAGTAGTTGTGATGGAGCAATGAACTTGTTGCCATAGTCTGCAACTGTTCCCTTTGCACCTTTCTGTAAAGTTTTGCTGATAATCTTCTCTTTGCTTAACAGAACAGGAAGGATAGGGCTGACCCCCCAGCAACTGATGGTGAGACAATAAAGAGAATAAAAGGAGACGCTGTGCTGCTTAATAGCCCACTTCCACTGAAGGAGAATAAGCAGAGTAATTACTCCTTGCAGAAGCAGCTGCTACTCAGCTGGTTGCTTGAGTGCTCTCATCAGTGAAAGTCCATGTGAGGATGATGTCACTGCATCTTTGTCAAAAAGGGGGGGGGAGACCAACAAGAGTGGCTGTAAATAGTAATCTGCTTTTTATTCACTGGGTTGCTGAGAGAAGGTTGTAAGGATAACCACGTCTTCTTTTTTTTCTGTGCCCCATTGTTAGACTGCAGTAATAGCTTGTGAATAGCTTGACCTAAAATATTAGAAAAGGCCAACAGCAAGCAGTGTATTTTGTCTTTGGCTCTGTGTTCTGTGGACTGACCTCTTGCAGATTTTAAACCATGATTTATTTTTATTCAAGTTTATTATGTATGGCTGCCCATCTCACAGACTGACTATGGGTAGTGTGCAACAATCTAATAAAATAATGAATATAAAAGTTGTCTAAATTCATTATTAAAAAGCATTTAAAACAATAAAAACAGAACTGAGCAAAAAAGAATAGATGGCAGGATGTTAATAGCAGTGGAGCTACTCATGAGTTCACCCAACCCCTGGAGTCCCCAGGCCTGCTGGGATAACATAGTCTTTGGTGATGTTTTTTGAGACAATATAGACTGATGCTTTGCCAGCCATGCTCCTTTATCAGCTGATCTGAAATCATGTTTGGCAACATATTACTCCTTTGTAGATTGCCTGTGGGGCAGGATGCCTACAACAAGTACTATTATCGTTAGCATTTAGGACTGAGACATTCCTCATTCCTTCTCTGGTTCTTCTGCTAACTGTAAGAATATGATATTATGGCAAACTTCCATGACCTAATTTTCATAGTTGATGGCTGTTTCTTGAGAAATGGTACCTGTATTGACTAATGTATTTTATAACAAGTATTTCCAAGCCATTATTCAACATTTCAGTCTCTCAAAGTTGGTGATAATAAGAAAACAGCCTATAATTTCCAGCATAATAAAACCACAATGCTATACATAAACCGTTAATTTAAACCAGGCCAGCTGGAGTAAAATAAAATCGGACTCCAGCATGTAACCAGCCAAACAGCTAATGAATGAATGACCTTAATTGTTCAGGCAGTATTGTCAATAGGGATCATACGTGATTGATAAACTAATGCTGCAACTATTGATTGATAAACTAATGCTGCAACATTAGTGATGGAAACAAATGAACTGAATAAGAAATGTTTGTTTCATGTTTTTGTTTTACAATTTGGAAACCACAATTAAAAAAACAAGATCCTTAACTGAGGTACAGACAAGATAATTAGAGCAATCACAGAGCAGATGCCTTATATGAACAATTCTGCATGATTTTTGCTGAGTTATCAAATAGGTTTGGCATGTGGACAGGCAACAGGTTTGCATTCGTTTTGCGAATGTGAAGACAGACCTAGCTGTTCCTTAAGAGCCAGCTTTGCAACTTTTGCTATAAACTAGTTCAGGTGTCTCCAACCTTGGCAACTTTAAGCCTGGTGGACGTCAACTCCCAGAATTCCCAGCCTGGGGAATTCTGGGAGTTGAAGTCCGCCAGGCTTAAAGTTGCCAAGGTCGGAGACCCCTGAACTAGTGTACCTGGCCTTATATTCCTGGGGAAAGACTTTGTCCATAGATCTACCTTCCAGATGGTCTGGATTAACACAATTGGAAACTGCAAGTGTGTAGTGTTGCTATCAAGGGGCACAGTTCTCTTTTCAAGCGGCATTTGTTCAATATAACCACAGTATGCAGCTGTACAGATAGTCCTGAAGTTTTGACCATTTGTTCAACGATGGTTTGAAGTTACAACACTGGTGAAAAAAAGTGACATCATTTGTCCTTGATGTTGTGATCATCGTACCACCCCCAAGGTCATATGAACATAATTCGGGTGTTTGGCAACTGACTTGTTTTTACAATGGTTGCAGCATCCTTTGGCCTTGTGATATCTTGGTTTGCAACCTTGCCAGATTACTTCTGACAAGCAAAGTCAGTGGGGGAAGTTAGATTGCATAATGATAGTGTGATTCACTTAACCACAGGATTCACTTAACAACTATGGAAAATCTGATCACATGATGACATGCTTAAGGGACACATTGCTTAGTAACCAAAATTCTACCAGTAGTTCCAATTCATAAGTAAAGGACTACCTGTAATCTTACTGGTCTGGGGGGCTATTTTAGCAAACGTTCCTCTCTTTCTATTTAGATAATATTGCAATTTATAGACCAAGTGTAAGAAAATATTTCTTTGCTGGAGTGGGAGAAAGAGCATGGTGTAAGTGGACTTTGATGTTGGTCCTCTGTATGTTAAAAAACAACTATGGATATTGGAGGGAATGGTGTTTTCATTGTCCCTCAGGAATTTACCTATACAAGTATTTTATTTATTGATTTGATTTGATTTGACAATCACAGGATAATAGGTATAAGTATATACATAGTTATGCATACACGAAATGGGTACATATAAGAAAAATAAACAATAGGCACGTTGGTGCATTTATGCATGCCCCCTACAGACCTCTTAGGAAAGGGGTGAGGTCAATAGTAGACAGTCTAAGGTTAAAGTTTTTGCGGTTTGGGGAAGAAACCACAGAGTCAGGTAGAGTATTCCAGACACTGACCGCTCTGTTGCTGAAGTCGTATTTCCAGAATTGAGACCAACAGCTCTCTCACAAAGTGCTGTGATCGCTAACTGGACAATTTTGACTCTGACAAGGACTTAGCATCATTCGTCATTTGGTTATTAAGCAGAACGTGTGATTTCAGCTTGAGATTTTACTTTAAAGCAGGGGTGTCAAATTCCAGGCCTGCAGGCTGGATCTGCAGTGCTTAGATCTGGCCCACAGGGCCACCTTAGAAACAGCGAAAGACTGGCCCATGGTGCTTCTGCCAGCGAAAATGGAGCTTGGGAGGGCTGTGAGCAGCCTTCCCGAGCTTAGTTTTCACTGGCAGGGGGTTGTAGGAGGCCATTGGAGCCAAAAACTGAGCTCGGAAACCTGTTTTTGCTGGCAGTGTGCTTGGGCCACCATAGGCGCCCCCCGACATGACATCAAGCTGGCCATGTCCCCCCAGCCACAGACGCCCAGTCCCCTCCGCCCCCAAGGACAAACAACTGATGTGGCCCTCAATGAAATTGAGTTTGGCACACTTGCTTTAAAGCATTCTTCAGTACTACTTCTTGTTACAAGCCAGGATTGATGCAAAGCTGTTTTTATTTATACTGTCATAATTTTGAATAATTCCTAATTGAGATAGTTGGTAAGCGAGGACCACTTCTAATGTTGAAGACAAGAGTGAAAACTAGATAATGCCAAACCAGTACTTAGTAGCTCCAACCAACATAAAATATTTTTAAAAATGTAGTACTGGAAGTCCAGATTCCTCATCCTTTGTTTAGAGCAGGGGTGTCCAACCTTGACAACTTTAAGACTTGTGGACTTCAACTCTCAGAATTCCTCAGCCAGCTGGCTGAGGAATTCTGGGAGTTGAAGTCCACAAGTCTTAAAGTTGCCAAGGTTGGACACCCCTGGTTTAGAGGTTGGAATTCCAAGAACTTTAGATCAGACCCCCCCCCACCCCCAGTGTAGAATGGAATAGGGATAGGAATAAGAATAAGAAATAGGAATAGGGGTAGAATAGGAATAGAATAGGAATAGAATACTTTATTTGGCCAAGTGTGGTTAGACACACAAGGCGTTTGTCTCCAGTATAGAAGCTCTCAGTGTACATGCAAAGCAACAGAATAATGATAATCATAATAATACCAATTGAGGGGAGTAAGAAGGATAATAAGGATACTGCTTGGATAAATACATAGACATTGTATAGCACTGTGAAAATTAAGTGCTCAGCAGAATGATGGCCTGAGGGGTGGGGGGGGAAATGTCCCTGTGTCTAAATGTTTTGGCCTGTAATGCCCTGTGGTGTCATCCTGAGGAGAGTTGAAACAGTTTATGTCCAGGATGTGAGGGGTCTTCAGATATCTCTTCAGCCTCCTTCTGACCTATGCAATATAGAGGTCTTCTATGGAAGACAGGTAGGTTGTAATGAATTTTTCTGCAGTCTTAACTATCATTTTGAGTCTGTTCTTGTCCTATTTGGTTGCTATACCAAGCCAAACAGTTATAGAAATATGACAAGCTCAATAATAACCTCTGTAAAACTGTATCAATAGCTCCTGGAACAGTCTGAACTTCCTGACTGATGCAGGAAGAACATTTTTTTGTGGTGCCTTTTTAATGATGTTTCTAATGTTAAGTGTTCAAGTCCTGGGAGATAATACAAGCCCACGATTTAAAGGACTCTCCTGCTGATACTGCCCTATTGAATATGGTAAGTGTGGTAAAATAGAAGGGCTCTTCCTAAAATCGACTCTCAACTCTACCAATTTAAGCATATTGATTTGCAGATTGTTACAGCTGCACCACAAGGCAAGTTGTTCAACTTCCCGTCTACGTGCTGACTCATCACAATTTCTAATGAGGCCAATGACACTTGTGTCATCTGCAAACTTCAGTACTTGAATAAGGGAACGCTTGATTTTTTTTTTAAACAGTTCACAGATTCTGTTGCATCAACTTGCCTCACGTAAGAGTACACTTATCGAGAGTAAGTTGAGAAGAACTATATCTCATCTGCTGCCAGAGTGAACATCAATACTGCTTGACTTTTAAATCTGATAACGTAGGTTGCTTTATCCTTTTTAGCCAGTATCAATATGGAGAAAGTTAATTATAGTAACTCCAGTCTGATGCTGGATATTGGCCAGAGGTAAATCTATATATTTTAAATCAACACAGAAAACTTAATGATTTTTTTCTCTCTCTCTAAAATAAATGTTGGTTTAGGTGATTACAGGCTTTCATTAACAGCTAATTTTGGAGAGGGAACTTGAAAGATTCAAAGTAGTGATAATACCTCAACATTTTAGCAAGGTATTAAGTATCACAGGACAACATGGAAGCTATTAATTATTCTTGTTCTCTTTAGTTGTAAATTTAAGAAAATTGAATTGTTTTAGTTCATCCATAAAGAGTAGAAATGATTACATGAGAACTGAAGTCTTTTAGCTTATTCTTACAGCTGCTGGTTTTCAATATCTCTTTAATCTTGTCTAAGTTCAGAAATGAAGGAGGGTTGAACCTGGGAATTCTAAGGCCGACGGTAAACTGGAAAGTTTAAAAATATTGAAAAGGAAGGCAGTGGGGAAACATAGTTGCAAGAAAATTTCATGGTTATACCTATGTAGTTATCATAAGTCAAGTTTAACTTGATGACTTTACCTTTGATATTGCTGTAGCAGGGGTTCAAATGCAGTAGCAGGGGTTCAAATTCCATAGAAAATCCATAATCAAATTCCAGTGTAGAAAAGCAGAATATTTAGCTCATGCTGTGATGTAGAAGTAGACATGTCTCAGATATTTGTCAAGTTGATATAAACACTTTTGAGGGAAATTGAAAGTTCCAATAATGTCAATAAATCATATGATGCAATAATTGACACATAACATTATAAACATATTGCAAAGATGACATAAACATCTGTCCTGATTGACAAATATTCATTTTGCATAAACTATCTTGCAGAGATGAGAGAAGAGAAGTCTGTGGTGCTGTTTTTTCCTTAAATGACTCAGGGTCATTTGCAACTATTTGGGCTGTTCTGTTTGTCTCCAAGTTACCAACTTCTGCTTCTCCCACAAATACAACTCTGTCAAGATGATATTTTTGCTAAGTTGTAGCTGTTTGTGAGATTTTTATCTAGCAACTGTGCAGTTTTTGGTTGCATGCAGTCTTTCCGTTTGAGGGAAGGCAATGGCGGATTAATTGTGCTCTTTAGTCATTAGGTGTTAAAGCATAATTAAAGGTTAAGCAAAAGGTCAGGAATTGTATTGCATTTCATGAAAAAGTGGGCTCTTTAGAACAGTGCTGGCAAACCTTTCGGGTTCAGCATGTCCAAAATTCAGAAAATGTCTTAACTTGACGCTGCTGCTGTGTTACCCCCTCCTCCTGAATAAAAGAGAAACAATTCTTTACGTATTCATTTATAATTGAACAAAATTTACATAATTGCAAAAGTTGATTTCGCACGATCACTGATAATGTGCTTATTTTGGAGACAGGAGATGCAGATATCCTATGTGCATGCACCTTGAAAATGAGTGCAAACCATCACCCTGTGCAGCATTTGGAAGACAACAGAACTGTACGCTTGCTACATTTCCTATCACATTTTGCATTTACCCTTTCGTGTCATCACCAATCACAATTCTGAAGCTGACAATCTGCATGCGAGAACATAGATGGCGAGAATCCATTTTAAGTTCTGACTGGTGCAGGGTCACATTCTTCTTGTGTTTTTATTCAATTTCTTTAGTAACACAGAATAGTTATTGTCAGGTATTGGTGAATCACTCAAATCACACTGGTGGTGTGTCACTCAAAACGTTGTGGCATATCACCTTTGACACTCATGTTATTGCTCTCAGTACTCTAGAAACATTCAGCTTGGCATAGGGTTATTGTCCAGTGGTTTATTTGTATACCTGTAACAGTGGTACCAAATTAGCAATGTTATCCAACAAAACTTGAACAAATAGGACTTCAGATAGGAATGTGGTGCTTGAAAATTCTGTACCACATATTCTTCATTCAGAGAGAAAGTTACTATCCCCGTTTTGTTCTTTCCCATCTTCTTTGAGGAAAAAGGAGAGTTGATCTAATTTCCCACTGGACTTTTTCAAGGATTGTAACAAGGAACTGCTGATATTGTCTCTGGATGTTCTCCTCGGTTTCTCACAGGGATGAAAATCAAGGTAGTTCTGCCAGCAGCCTTGTGTTTGATTTTGATTAGGGAACCTACTGTCAAATGGAGCTGTTTTGTAGTTCTCTATCTTGCTTTTTATGGCTTCAGACATACCATTTTTTTCAATGAGGCCTATGAAGCAGCGGCTTCCTCAAAGTGACTTTCATGTGTAGAACAGGCCACCAAGATGCCAGAATCAGCCTTGAGCAACATTCTCCTTGCAGAAGAGAAACGTGGCTACAGAGACAGATTTTGGCCTAAAGTGGAAAAATGACATTGCTCTTTTTCAATTCTATGGAGGAAAAAAAGGCTGGTTTCTTTTCCATGAACATGGGAAATGTTATTTTTTGGAAGCACTACCCAGCTGGGGAAGGGGTGTTCACATCTGGTGCATTTATGGCATTTTGCTTGAAGACAAAATGGACTCGGAGCAAACTGTCCTTTCATAGTACATTCTAACAGTAGTTGCTCAATATAAAGCCTGAAGTTAGTGTGTATGCAGCTAAAAACCACCTCGTATTTATGGTTGAGATGTTTCTTGATATCTAAGAAATACTGTACAGTATGCCAAGCACAATAATGCTAGTCCTTGTGTAGTAACAGAATGTGCCAATCACTGGTTAAATGGAATGATACAGGAAATTGATATTGCATCACAATCTTTCCTATTAACGAAAGGTCCTTATTCCAAAGAAGATTGCACTGCCACATAGTTTCTGAGAAATGAGTTTTGTTGTTTAACAAACCAGATAACCTCTCTAGTAATTTATATAATGTAGAGATGAGCCAGAAAAAAAAGTCTGTGTATTTTGGGAGAAAGATATTGGAAAATGTGTTCAGGAAGTACATTAAAAACAAGCGTATTTGTAGTTACAATTCAAATGTGATGGGAATGGTGACGTATTCTGATTGCTTAAGAGCTGTGGTGGGTGGCACATTGGGTTAGAAAGCAGTATTGCAGGCTAATTCTATTGACTGCCGACCGCCTGCAATTTGGCAGTTTGAGTCTCACCATGAGCTGTTCGGCAGTTCAGGTCTCACCAGCTCAAGGTTGACTCAGTCTTCCATCCTTCTGAGATCAGTAAAATGAGGACCCAGATTGTTGGGGGCAATATGCTGACTCTGTAAATTGCAAAGCAGGATGAAGCAGTATATAAGGTTAAGTGCTATTGCTGTTTCTATTAATGCAGAAGCCAGATAGTCATTCATTATCTTTTTAGCATTCTTTGTGTTTGCAAAGACATGTATATTTGTAAAGAGTGAAATTGGTGGTTTCTTTCATAGCACACCAACATTTATTATTTAAGTAGAAGATTCTATAAGTGTTAAATCAGGTGGGGCAAATATTTGGTGGGAGGTGACTGCAATCACAGTAATGCTCTTGAATACTGGATACTACTGGATATAGGACCTCAGTATGACTAGAAGAACAGAATTGTTTCTAGCCATTGTTAATTATCTTCCTTTGATAACTTTCCTTAACAGAATCGACAAATCAGCTAGCATGGAAGAAATCAGCCCTTTCCTTTGCCTGTCCATAGGTGTTCAGTCCTCTATAGCTTTTCTTTACTTATATGGAGAGAGCATTAATCAGATTAGCTGCTCAGTTTTTACATGGAAAATAGAAAATAAGTTCAAAAGTTGCACAAGTAACTTAAAGCAGTTCAAAACAATCTGACAAGATGTTCCTTCAGTGTAATTGTCTAAAATATTACTAACACTAGCTGGATATCCGTGCTTCGCTACAAAACTATGTGATTGGGCTTAGTTTTGGGGGAAGAAAATAAGGGGGGGGGGGAAATATGCCTCTGCCTACCAGCATCTATTGGTATTCATCTGGCTAGCGTCCTGTCAGTGTGTGAGAGTGTTGAGGGCTGTTTGGAAACTGAAACAATATTTACTGTGTGAGCAAGAAGGAGACAGCAAGGAGCCTGGGCATGGCTTAGGTCAACTGTTCTGTACTAAAGCTGCTTGCGGCTGTGGAATTAAAACTGAAGCCGAAAGTCCTCTCCTCTGCTTGTGTTTTGCATTTGGAACAGATTTCTCTTCAGGTGGGGAAGGGAAGTAGAACTCCTTAGCATCAGAGCATTTTAATAATAATATAGGAAATACTAATGCTCTGATGGTCATTTGGAAAAATCTTAGCGAGCACCTAAAAACCAAGAGGAATCTACATGCCAAATTTCAAGTTTGTAGGCTTTACGGTTCTGGAGATTTTGTGATGATGCGTGAGTGGTATTTCGCTTTTATATATAGATTACCTCAGGAAAAGGATATTTTCATTAGCAAAGATATTCCTTATTCAAAGAACCAGGAAAAAAATTCTGAAAAGAAAAATCAGCCTTGTAATGCATATTGCAGTACAGGTAGTCCCTGACTTAAATGAACTCAGGAGTTCATTTAGTGACATTGAAAAAAGTGGCTTAGGGTCATTTTTCACACTTGCAACCATTGCAGCATCCCCAGGATTACATGAACAAAATTCAGATGCTTGGCAACTGACTCATATTTACGGTGGCTGCTGTGTCCCAGGATGACGTAATCCCCTTTTACAACCTCCTGACAATCAAAATTAATGGGGAGGCCAGATTCACTTTACCTGTTACTATCTTAACAACTGCAGTGATCCACTTCACACAGTGACAAGAAAGATCATAAAATGGAACAAAAGTCACTTAACAATTGTCTCTCTTAGCAACAGAAATTCTTGGTGCAGTTGTGGTTATGAGTCAAGGACTAGCTGTACTCCTATTCAGGCAAGACATTTCATGTTGTCTTCTGGGTTAGTTATTTTCATTTTACAGTACTGTTTTCCAAGAAACCACCAAGATTTCAATCCTGTCACACAAACCTGGTTCTGATCTGGCTACCATTGAAGTCCATACATCATGGCACCTCTAAAAGCTTTAGTTCTTTTTCGGCAATATTTTCATTTGCTTTTAATTCATGGGGAATCCTTTCCTTCTTGAAGTCCATCTTCATTCGTGAGGAGCTACTTTTGTCTTGAAGTGTTTCTTAGCTTTTCTCATTCTAAAGATCTTGAAATTCTCCTAAGACAATTGATGCTTTTTTCTTTAGCAACAATTCTGTACGGTAGCATTTGGAGAACGAATTCAATATAATCATTTAGGATATGCTTTATATATATTGCAGTATCTGGATTTCATCTTATATAATATAAGCAGACTAAGTATCATGAGAGGCTGGAAACTTTTCTGCCGTTTGTTTGCTTTATCTCATCTGCTCCCACGAGCCTCTTTTAATTTAAAAACCGACAATTTGCAAAATTGACAGTAACATGTAATCTCTGATGAGTAAGATTTCCTTTCAATTTATTTTGTTAATAAAGAAGCAACTAAAAATGTGGAATTGTCTTTGTTTTTTATTTCAAACTATTTTTAATCCGTATGCAATTCTGCAATTTGCCCTGGGAGATGGAAAAACAAAACAAAACGTTATGAATCAAGAATTCCACTGGTTCTTTTAAAAATGCCAAGGTTGTAGGCTAAACTGGGAAGTGGAAAAAAAAATATCACAGAAGAAAACAGTGGCAAACCACTAATATTGCACTGCCAGAAAAGCTAGATGTTTGAGTTTATTAAAATCTCAAGAGTTAAGCACCGCTTATTTCACCTTTACATACATACAGTGCTCTCTGAAATGAAAAGATAATTTTTAAATTATCGGAATTAAAATAAAGAGAATCGAACACCGTGGTGGTAAAAAGCTCATGAGTTTGAGAACAGAACAGTCCATTTCTTCTTTGGACTATGCCAAACTTCTTCCACAGCATGCTGTTGTGGGCATAGCTCAGACGTACAAGGATTAATTTTTGGAAGCCATCGAAGTGCCTTTACAATGTTATCCAAAGGAGGCTCAGTGTGGCCTGGAGGGGGAATGAAACATTCCAAAGTTCTATGGAAAATTGTTTTCTTGAACTGGTGAATTTTACATATCCCTGCAAAAGATCATAAACATTCCTTCCTTATGCCAGTGGTATTGATTTACCAATCTCAGAATTTCCAGAGGCATAGAACGGGGCATAAGGAGGATCCTCAAAAGCTAGAAGCAGCAAGAAGAAGAATTCTTAGCCAGAAGGCAACCATGAAGATAGAAAGCATTGTCTTTTGCAGAGACAGCTGCAGAAAAGAGAGCTGGAGGGGGTAAAATAAATGGGTTTAGAAGTGAGTTCTTTAGCTGAAAACTTTAGTTTTGGCTGTAATCCATTTCACGAAAGTTATTAGGGAAATATTGGCATTAGTAATTGAATTCTGTCTAAAGACTAGAGAAAAAAATATAAATAAGCACATATATATCTGACAGAACAGAATGGAGGAAACGAGCAAACTTTTAATAAGATTTGAAAGATAACTTTTTAGGTTAGCAATGTCTTTGGCCTTATTCTGCTATAGTAAAGATAATGTTTGCCTACATTACAACACTGTGATGAGAATCATAAGATAACAAAGCACTGAACACATGAAGGTCTGTATAAAATATGTCTAAATGCTAAATATTTTCATCAGATTATACTAATATTCTCTACAATGGAATATCCATTAGTATTCAGTGTATGGATCTCTGTGCTGATTCATTTCTGTGGCTGAACCTCAGGGATTGATTTTTGTCCTTCTTTCCCACACATTGTTATGTCTTCCTCCAGGATCTCAGTTTGCCCAATGGTACTCCTGCAGATACTTCTAGCCCCGCCTCTTCCTCCTCACTTCTTAATAGACTACAACTGGATGATGACTTCGATGGGGAGATGAGGGACCTCTTTGTCACAGTTGATGATCCCAAAAAGCATGTCTGTACGATGGAGACTTACATCACTTACCGGGTCACAACTAAGGTACAACAAGATAAGTTGCTCTATTCAAAAATATTGCTTTTATTAAAAATAACTTTATTTCAGGTTCCTTGAAATGTAAAGTAGCATTGGGATTCACATGCATTCTCAATGATTGTTTCCTCTTGTCCTAAGAGTATATGTCAAATTGTCAAGTCGGAGTTGATTGCCTTCTTCATGTTGTAGAAGAATGCAAAATAATGTACATATTGGAAGCACGTAAGAGCCCCTTGCAGTACATTTTGTTTCCTTTACTTGGTTAAGATCTAAAATATTTTTCATTTCTAATTGGTGTTAGTTGCATGTTTTGAACATCAATAATGGAAAGGTTTCTACAGCCTACCCAGTTTCAAATAAGACTGAAAATCTTGGCTCTATCTCACTGTGGTTATATGAAAAGTAAAATAAAACACTACCCTGGAAAAAGACATGTTCGTATCACATCCAAGTAAACAGTATCAGTATGTTTATGTAGCCACGAGTTGAGCGTAACTCAAAAAAGACATTTATGAATTGTTTATATCTATGGAAGAGACAACAGTTTGACTTTGGATTGATTTGTTATGGAAAGAAATTCCTTTTAAAATCAAAAGGATAGAATTTTGCATAAATGTTGGAGACAGAGAGAGAGATTAGATTAGATAGAATTCTTTATTGGCCAAGTGTGATTGGACACACAAGGTGTGTCCTGGTGCTATTGCTTTCAGTGTACATAAAAGAAAAGATACATTCGTCAAGAATCATCAGGTACAATACTTAATGATAGTCCTAGGATATAATAAGCAATCAAATCATACTAGAAAACAGATTGCATAAATGTTGTAAATAATCTGGCATTTGGCCCCAAATTTGCTCTTGCAGAAATCAACATTTTTCTTTCTGAAGACCTTTTTCTTCTGTCTTTAGTGAATATAATGATAGGACCATAACACATTATTCCAGATACAACCTGAAAAACGGCCGTGTTTCTCCAACAATACGCCCCCCCCCAAAGGAAAACCCAGCATGTTTTCTAGACATAAAATGAAATTAAGCCCCTCCCCCCAAATTTAGGCCTAGTTTAAAACATGTGAAATTGGGGGGAGTTGGGGGGGAAACCTGCCATTAGGAGTGCCCCGCAGGCAGCTACGCCTCGCCATCAGCCGCTCCTAACAGCCAATCATGGTGGAGCACAGAGGGCTCCCTTACCCCTGCCTTACCTGGGTCAGCAGGCGGGTAGCATCAGCATGGATGTCCGGCAGCATTTCAGCCGCTTCTCAGGCCTTCATAGCTTCCACGGTTCCCACCTGTGCTGGTGCCTCTCTCGCCAACGCCATCTCCAGCAACAGCGTCTCAGTCTTTTCTCCTGTCCCCATAACAACAGGAAAAAAAAAAACATTTTTAGGTATCTGGGAGTGCCACGCGCTGCGTTTTGGTTTAATCCTGAGTGGCTGGGTGGGTGTGAGAAGAGCTGAGCGAGCATCTCTGCTGCTGCTACCCTTGGTGCTTCAGCCTCGGGTTCTGCAAGTTTGCAAAAGTCCCAGTGCGCAGCCTGTTCCTGCATTCCAAGCGCCCAGGCTGAGCTGCAGCTGTCCCTCTCTCACCAGCGCCGTCTCCAACAACAGCGGCAGCAGTGGCAGGAACCATGAAAGCGTTTCAGCCACTTCTCGGGTGGGGGAGCTGCCTCTGTAATTTCCACGGTTCCCACCACTGCTGCCGCTGTTATTGGAGACAGCGCTGGCGAGAGAGGGACAGCTGCAGCTCGGCCTGGGCACTTGGAATGCAGGTACGAGCTGCGCACTGGGACTTTTGCAAACTTGCAGAGCCTGAGGCTGGAGCACCAAGGGGGGCAGCAGCAGCGACGCTCACTCGGCTCTTCTCACGCCCACCCAGCTGCTCGGGATTAAACCAAAATGCAACGTGTGGTGCTCCCAGGTACCTCAAAATCTTTTTTTCCCTGCTGTTACGGGGACGGGGGAAAAGCGGGAGCGATTTGGATGCTGTTGTTGGAGACTGTGCGGGAGGGGGGGAATTAATTCACCCCCGAAAAGATATCCTAGCCATTTTGGGGGGCTCAAAAAAAAAATAAGACCCGGCCTTATTATATGAGAAACATGGTATCACAACATTGTATCTCTATAAATTGCCTAAGAAGGCAAGATTCATAATTTGTTTAATTTTCTTCTGCTGCTTGAGTGACTCAGCTTGTGAAATGCTGCATGGTTTGCAAGAGGAATTAAGCAAGGATTTTGCAGCATTCAGAAAGAATGTGTTTTATTTAAGAAATGCAGAACTTTAGTTTTCATACACCAGACTTTCTTGTTCTCTTACCACTTTTGATGTTTATTCTTTCGTTCTAGACCACTCGAGCTGAGTTTGACTTGCCAGAGTATTCAATGCGCCGAAGATACCAGGATTTTGATTGGCTCAGGAATAAACTGGAGGAATCTCAGCCAACTCATCTCATTCCAGTAAGTAGTATGTCAGAGCCTCTAGCACACTATTCTTTTTTAAACAGTGTTCATCTCCCATTATAGGAGCAGGGTGGCTTGAATGGTTGGAATGCTGGGCACGAGGTTAGCAAGCCCACGTTCCAGACCCAAGTGCTGCCATGAGGTGAGGTTGAGCTCTCGTCCTTTACTCCAGCTTCTGCCAGAGACATGAAAGGAGCCCCCAACTGGGCATCCCCCGGGCAACAGTGATGTCACTGGTTGATCTTTCAACCTGGAAGTGTTTCAGTGCTTTTCTCACACACACACACATACACACACACACACACACACACACACACCTCCCATTATTGTCCCTGAGAACTGGACACAATTTGAATGGAGGGGAAAAGTGGATTCAGCATATATCAAGATGTTAATTCTGCACTGAACAATTTTCTGTTGAACTAAATTAGTCAGTTTATTGTCATTGCACCTTATACAACAAAATTAAATGCCATCTTCAGTGTACGTTATAACTATAAAAATAAAACACAAACACATATCTTTCGTATTCTATACAATTGAATTGAAAACCCCTGATATTGCATTAATATTGCACTATACAGTAGAATTCAAAAGAGCTACTGCCCTGGGATAGAAGCTGTTTTTCAGCCTATTTGTCCTTGCTTTTATTATTCTGTACCATCTACCAGATGGTAATAGTTTAAAAAAAGGTTCCCAGGATGAGATAGATCTTTGAGAATGTTTTGAACTTTCTTAAGGCTGAGGGAGCTATAAAGCTCTTCCAAAGAGGGGAGAGGGCAACCAGTGATCTTCTGGGCAATGACATTAATCCTCTGGAGTGCTTTCCTATCTGCCACTGTGCAATTGGCAAACCATGCACAGGCGCAGTAAGTTACCATGATATTATGATTCGAGAGTTTTAATTTTATAAAACTAGATGTATAGCTTCCTGATAATTGATTTAGATTTAAATTCAGGAGTCTCGTTGGACTTCTTGAAGATGCATATTTTTATAAATAAATAACAAAAGTTCCTTGGACTAGAAGCAATCTTTGCTTGTTGTTGAAGTACTGCTCCATTTTACGTGCTCCCTTTCAAATCATGTTATCTAATAGCACTCCCTTTTTTTAAATAAAGTGGGTTACAGAATAAGCATGTCTATTCTATTGACTTTATCTGCTGGGATCTTTTAGATTTTTAACATGCACTTTAATTCATCTTCTACTTTCTTCCTTTAACAACTGGAAGGTTACTCTAAATCACCAGTACTAAGTGAGATTTAAAATGCATGTTTGGGGAATACTAGTGGCAAAATTGTTGTCCCCATAAACATGAATGTTAATGTTCAGAAATGGGAAAGTAATTTGCAGTTGGCATGATCTCATGGTGTTAGCAGTGCAGTCTCAGCTATATTTTATTGTTAACTCAGAGATTGCAATGATAAGCTGGCAACGAAAGCAGGCCACGATGACTGAGTCGCAGCTTCTCTTAGTGCTCTGCAGGGAACAAAATGTACTTAAAACAACCCAGATGTCTTTGAGATAAATCCGAAGGACAAGGCAGGTTGGGTGGAGGTGGGGGAAGTATTGCAGGGTTAACCGGCCTGAGAGTCTGAGGTCAGGCAAATCCAAAAAAGATACAAAGCCTCTTGACTCGTACTGGGTTGAGACAAAGGAAAAAAAAAAACTCATTCTGCTACAGAAGAGATATATCCTGAACATCAAGGAGAGATGTCAGGTTCCAAGGTAGATTTTAATTCCCCCACGGTTATCTACATATTAATGCAAACATTACTGTACATGTAATTGTATGTATGAATTTTGTATGCATGAATTTTGTATGTATGTATATGAATTTTGCTTCCTATAACGTTCTTCTTCCCCTCCTCAGCCTCTTCCAGAAAAATTTGTAGTCAAAGGCGTGGTTGACCGTTTTTCAGAAGAATTTGTTGAAACAAGAAGAAAGGCCTTGGATAAATTTTTAAAAAGGATTGCAGATCATCCAGTACTTTCTTTCAATGAACATTTTCATGTATTTCTTACAGCCAAAGTAAGTGCAAGTGAATCCACACAGTTTCTGATTTTCAAAACTCATAATTAGAGGTGCAAGTACTTGGAACATGGCCGTTTTCTTGCAGCAGCATAAATACATGTTTCGTTAATTCATTAGCCAACTCTTTTGTTAAATGCTAGCTTTAGATTCTGGTGGGCGTTGGGTATTGTCTTTTAGTATACAGCTTGTAATGTTTAAAACAATAAAATAAACCCAGCTGAATATTTTGAGTAGCCCAGAACCATCCTTCTTTTCAAACAGTTACTTCATTTTGATGTCTTCCATTGCTTTAAAATAGTCACTTAGATATTGCTGATGTTCTACTTTTTAAAAGCACCCATATAGTCCACAATTTAACTATAACAAATTCAGTGGGATGAACGTGACTGTTTCTTGCTCAGACAGGTGTATGAGAGTGAATAGTTTCAGCAAAGCTGTAAATTTATTAATCGTTCTGTCGATACCAGGATCTTAATGCTTACAAAAAACAAGGAATGGCTTTGCTTACCAAGATGGGAGAATCAGTAAAATATGTCACAGGAAACTATAAATTAAGAAGTCGACCGTTGGAGTTTGCTGCCATGGGTGAATATCTAGACACGTTTTCTCTGAAGCTAGGAACTATTGATAGAATAGCACAGCGGATAATCAAAGAGGAAGTGGGTAAGTAAGGACTTATAGTTTCCCTTGTAACTCCCATTTTGTTATTTCTCAAATTGTATATATGTATGTATGTATGTATATATGTTTTTTTAAGTTTTCGTGGGTACTTACATGTATGGTATTCAGCTTTGTTTGGGTATTTTCCCACGTCATTATAGTTGTGCTTTTAAAGTTGTAGCAACGTTTCAGCAGAATCTCATCTGCCATCATTTAGTAAAAGTCTGACTCACAGACGAACACAATACAGAAGCCTGATGATGGCAGATGAGATTCTGCCGAAACGTTATATATATATATTTTCAAGAAACAAACAGTGAAAGATGCATGCATTCCTCCTCTCTTGGATGTGGATTTGTTATGCTGCAGAACTACTCCTGCAAAAAGATTTTGGAAATGTTGGACATTTTTTTGAAATTGCTAAATTCCTATATATCTCTTCTCCTTATTTTGTTTTGGCAATACTATTCTCCATAGTTTTCCCAAGTGTGAATAATTTCTTATTTGCTCAGCACCTTGCCAAATGTGAATATTTCCCCCTCAAAACTTTATTTGATTTTTTTTTAAGTCTCATAATCTTGGAACACAGAATTTTCTGTCCCTTATTTTTATCTGCTGCAGAATATCTAGTGGAACTACGAGAATATGGCCCTGTTTATTCGACCTGGAGTGCACTAGAGACAGAGGTGTCTGAACCTCTTGAAGGAGTATCAGCCTGCATTGGAAACTGTTGCACAGCTCTTGAGGAATTGAGTGAAGACATGACTGAAGACTTTCTCCCTGTTTTACGAGAATATATTCTGTATTCAGATTCCATGAAGGTAATGAGGAATTGCAAGACAGATGTCTGTATATGCCTTGAGTAGCTTTCCAAATCCTTTCTTTAAAGCAGGGGTCTCCAACCTTGGCAACTTTAAGCCTGGACGACTTCAACTCCCAGAATTCTCCAGGCTTAAAGTTGCCAAGGTTGGAGACCCCTGCTTTAAAGGAAAGATAACTCTTCGACCCATCCCTTGAAATGTTACACGTGTTAATTAAAAACTCCGCTTTAGCATCCCTGAAACTATTCTGTGTGTTCCTGGCCCCAGAATACAAACTGACAGAACAGTGAATGCAAACTTTTATGGCTGGCATAGATGTAAACTGGCTTTGGATTAATAATAATAATTTCCATTGTAAGGGCTATTTTCAGAAATATGTTATTTTCTAGAGCAAATTTCCTTTTCTCTGTTACTTAATGTGATTTACTCTCAGTTTAGTGGTGTTTAGAGTTATACAGAGTTATTTGAAACATTGGGCCTGGAATGTAATTTATGATTTTATTCTCCAAATCCTGGAGTAGTTCAGTACCAGTCATGCTAAGAATTGGGTAGGGAGAGGTTGATAATTTGTCAGCAAACTGCAGATGAGGACAGAGAATTATTATCCACTACTTTCCTACAAAGGTCAAGCATATCTATTCCATGTGGTATCTCTTAATTTTGGCTAACAGTGATTCACATGCGGCATAAGTATTTTGCAATGTATAATGTGTTTTTTTTTCTCTTAAAATCCTTTTCTTCAAAATATATATGCATGTGGGTTGTTGCCATCAGAATGGACAGTTAAAATCTTGCCCACAGGATTTTGCGGCATATCCTTCCTATATTTAGATTTCATGGCGAACCACAATACAGGCAATCTCTGTAAGCTTCTTTTCCTTGACCTTAAATTTATTTGAATGTTACTTGCATGTACCAAGAAGTTGTAGTCTACATCAGGGTCTCCAGCCTGGGCAACTTTAAGACTTGTGGACTTCACAACTCCCAGAATTCCAAAGCTGGCTAAGGAATTCTGGGAGTTGAAGTCCACAAGTCTTAATGTTGCCAAGGTTGGAGACCCTGGTCTACATAACACATGAGGATTTGCTGTTTAAAATAAACGTCATCCAATTGTGCGTTTCTGGTGTATGACTTACGATATGTAGGTTGTGGGAATTACAAGAGGGCCAGGTTGTGTGGTCTTCATGCTGACTGCTGTTGCATTTTCTTAAAAAGCAGAGCAATAAGAACTCTTGTGATGAGACAGAACAACTGGGCAGAGTTAGTAAAGTCCCCCAATGGAATGTTTGGACATTAGGTAAGGAGTTAGTTTTTAAATTTTAATATTGTTCGTGCTAGAATAGTTTAAAATATATTTCAAATACTCTCAAGGGGCAAATGCACTTAATCGTCCTCTGCTCAGTCTTGAGAAATTGCATTGTTTTGTGTGGTGTTTGAGAGATCTGCAATTTTTCCAGTCTTAATTTTAAAAGGAAAAAAAAAGTCAACATGTCTTTTATCAATAAACACAGAATAATACAGGGGTGGGCAATTAATTTTCCCAAACTTTGTGCAGGGTCGAACCAATAGGCTGAACTTAATTCTGCTGCCCCCTCATGTTGAGGGAAGAGAGAGGAGGGAGCCTTTTACCACAGGTGCAGAAAGCTTTTCTCTTATCAGCCAACTAAAGGAATGCACTTGGCTTCCTCTCCCTCCACCCGTGGCCCACTTATTTACATTTTATTTTCTAATTTCTGATTGATCTCACGTGGGCCAGATAGGAACAGTTAAAGGGATGTGGCCCACGACCTGTAAAATGCCCAGGCCTGGTAGAAAATATATATTTATATCGTTTATTAGTCATCTTGGCTAAAGAATGACCCAACTTGCTTTCTCCCATTGTCATTCAAACTCAAAAGGAATAGCTTAGCATAGAGCTAACTTCTAAAGATCTTTTCTTTTCTTCAAAGGAAGCTAGTTTAATGATACAGAACATCTTTTGCACGCTGGATACTTGAACTTTCAATCCCTGGCACCTTCCTTTAAAAAAAAATCTAGTGAGAAAGTCTAACAAGAACACTGCAAGCTTCTGCTGCTACTACTGGGTTACATGGTCACATAATTTAACCTGAATGACTTTCATATTTACAGTTAGTCTATTAACCATTTGTTCAGTCACCGTTCAAAGTGATGAGGGTGCTGAATAAAGGATAGTTATGCCAGGTCTTTGAAGTTATGGCCGTTGTAGACTCCCATAATCACCCAATCAAAATTCCGGCACTTGACAGCCTGCCAGGACTTAGCTGGGATGGGGGGGAGATAGGCAGGGGGAAATTGAAGAGGATGCAGTTCTTTATCTTACTGTGGCTTGGGGCTGGCAGAGACCAAGCTGGGATGGTGACAACTGGGACAGCCAGGATTATGGTCACTAAATGAAGTGATCACATGAGGTCACGCTTTTTACAATTGCATCGCTTGGAAATGGAAATTCTGGTTCCACTTACTCAGTTGTCAGCTGAGGAATATCTGTCACCTGACAAATAGCTGAAAATCCTTAGCCTAAACTGAAGTCTAAATTAATTCTGTCTAAGCTGCTTTTTTTCAACTCTGCAATCCATCTTACCAAATATATATATGTAAGAAGGCACAAAATTATCATTTTAAGATGTAAATCGAGTGGGGAACTATGGCCCTTTTATGACCTGTGGACTTCAACTCCTAGAATTCTTGAGCCCACCAATGGACATGGTTAAAAAAAGGGTGGGGGGCATAGTTCCCCACCTAGATGTAAACAAAGAAGACAAATGTAAATAAAGGAAATATATTTTTTGAGTTTGTGCATTAACTGACTGTGTATCCATCACAACTGCTTGTCATTTTTCAATCTGATTTCCATAGTTGGGTAAATTGAAGATGGATGTCTTGAGGAAACGTGAGGAATTTAGATTTTTAATTATTGTTGGCGGGAGGCAGTATTAGAGATGATATGATCATAGATGTAGCTAGATAGAACTGTCTTTCCACTAATGGGATAAGTGGTTGGGTTAAGCCTTATTGATAATTGATCAGGCTCAAATGGTGAAGGAGATTGAGCTGTGGACGTTGCATCTGTTCTCTATTTTCTGTCCTTCGTCAGCCTTCAGTCTTAAACTTGGTCCACTTAAGTGATGAAGGATGTAGTTTTTGCTCATATATTGCTGAATGAAGAAGCACTGACTCTAGGCATAAGAGTTGAAGAATATATAGATGAATGGATGGATTAATAAAATATGGATGCAAAAGAAAAAGACTTTTAGGGTCATTAACAATAAGAAATAAGGGGATCTTTGTTTAAAAAACTCCTAACTGGTAGAGAGGCTGACAGATGTTATCTTCTGAAGGACCCTCTCCCTCCTTTTGTAAAGAATCATTTCTGTATTTTCAAACTGCATTGCAACATTCTAAAATGTGAAAAAAGGAGAAACTTACATTAGTTGTCAGCATTTTATAGCTAAATCAGAATCCTGAATCAAAAGAGTTGTGCTGCCAACTTCCTAGGATCTCTGGATGAATTTGGGGGAAATTAGGAGTGAAGGGCCAACTTAGTACATGGTTGTATGGTGCAAAATCTGGACAGATAACTCTGTCCACCTATCAGTTTAGATTTTAGCCTATGCAAAAACACCATTCAAGATTCGGTGACGTTACTTTTCTGCTGTTAACCACACCTTTGTTTCTCAATTGAATTTGTGTATTGAACCACATGGAACAGATGTGATGTGTTTTAAAATAAAAAAGCTGATGTAATCTTTTTTCCCTCCTCCTCCTGGCCTTGCAGGGAGCCCTCAATGTACAACTACAATTGAGCCCAAACCTTCCATTGCTAAACAAGACAGTTGTTAAGTGAGCTTTGCCCCATTTTACAACATCTCTTGCCACAGTTGTTAGTAGCCACGCTGAATTACTGTAGTTGTTAAGTTAGGAACACATTGTTAAGTGAATCTGGCTTTCCTGTTGACTTTGCCTGTCAGAAGATCACAAAAGATGATCTGATGACCCTGGGACACTGTGTTCTGACCAAGGCTTCCAAGACTGTAATTACGCGCATGTTTATTTTAAAACAAGTCTTGCTTTATTGCACACTGGAAATTATTTTCATTCCCAGCCGGTAATGAATCTCAAAGAGTTCCTTGAGATAGGCACCCACCTTTCTTTCCTGTGAAGTGCTGCCAATAACAAGAAGTGTCAAACGAACTAGAAAAAAACCCAACCAAAGTACAAAGAGTAAAGATTTTGTCATCTTTGCCTGTCCTTTATCCCTTATGGGCGGGGCAGTCACCTCTCAGCCTTACTCCCGAGTTGCCCCTTTTGTGTCAGCTACTCTCGCCTTTTAGCAGCTCTGCGCACTGGGAACAGGCTCCCCTGGGTCCTCTGCCTCGCTGCTGCCAGACTTCGGAGGCAGCACCCCACTCCCGGATGGTCCTGGCCCCATCTCTACATTGGACGCAGGACCCTCGTCCGAGTCCTCTCCAGACTCCCGGACTGATCTCCTTTCTTCCCTACTGTCCGATTCCGCTGCCATCTGCACAGTCTGCCGGCGAACCACAACACACTGCAATTGTCATAAATACACGTCAGATCTGAATTTTGATCATGTGACCATGCTGCAATGGCCATATGAAAAAGGCCACAAGTCACTTTTTTCAGTACTATTGTAGCTCTGATCGCAAAATGAAGGCTTGTAAATTGAGGACTACCTGTATTATTTTCCTGAATTAGGGTGGTTTCAAATGGATTATGCTTGTCATTGCTATACAGAATATGAGATCTAGAAAAATTGAAGCTTTCCTGTAGTATAAAAAGACACCATTGATTTTTATAGTTCTTTTCACTAATTGCAGTGCCTCTTTCTCTCTTCTCCCTTCTTAGAATGTGTTGAAGAAAAGAGATCAAGTTCAAGCGGAATATGAAGCCAAACTAGAAGCTGTGGCCCTCAAGAGAGAAGACCGTCCCAAGGTTTGCTGTCGGGGAGAAGCTTTTAAATAGAATGTGGTGTCTGTTCAATAGTTTATTTTCCTGAAGCTTTCCAATATCTTTTTCTATTCATTGGGTAGCAGCCTCTTATTTCGATTCAATACCAACACCTATTGAACTGAGGCTAAGATGAGCGTCAAGAAGTCATTTTGAAAATAGGCAAGAATTCTCATGCAGTGTAGTATCTCAACTCTAATAGTAATTAGTGTTATCTGATCTAATTATAAAACTATGTCCTGATAGGTGAATAAAAGCTTTTATGCACGCAAATAGTTGATGCATTCTGGGTCATGAAGTGCAGGAGATGAAAAATTATTGGTTTCATTTCTAGACGTAATGTCACATCTCCTTCAGTTTAATAAGTGTTCCGAGTTTGCCTTGTTGCTATTCGTTCTTGCCCAAGAACCTACAAGCTTAAAAAAATCAGTACTATTTTGTGGAAGGATTATTAATTGCTTGCCTTGGGAGTAAGCTTCACTGGATTTAATTTATCAAACTCTGTGTGCAACAGCTTGAAAAATCTCTCCCAGGACAACATCCAGTAGTAACTCCATTTTGTTCTAACAATCTCATGTTGAAAGAAAAATTTAACCAAGGCTACTGTCATGCCCCTGTCAGAATCTGATTCTGAGGGAGAGGCCGAGCAGCTGACAGGGAGCGGGAGTGTGGCTCTGTTGGCTGTGGAAGAAACTGGGGAAGAGCACAGTCCGGCTGGGCAGAGCAGGGAAGAGGTAGAACAAGGCAGAGAAAATTCAGAGGAAGACCCAGGCCCACCCCCTCTCCATCCTAGGGCACGCAGGGAGGTATTAAAGGGACTTTTCGTACTTATGTAACTGTGTTGCCTTTGTGCCACGCCCAGGGCATCACAGATACCCAGTATACTTTAGAACTGTGCTGAGAAATTTATATCCACTCAACCTTGGTTAAAATTCAATACCTTGTTTGGTACATGATCCTTAACTTAGAATTTCTTGATATTTCTGTAGCTAGGAAGGAAAACGATCCTTAATGGCCCTTATTTATACTTTGTACTTGACCATTATATAACTGTCTATCATGGTAAGTACAGTGGTACCTCAGTACATGTTGTTAATTGGTTTCAGAAGGCGTGTCGAGTCCCAATGCACCAGTTCAAAAGGATGAGTCCCAAACAAACAATGTGACTTACCAAGTGACTCTTTGTTTTGGCCGGGAAGAACTTTCTGTGTGTCCCTTTTCCCTGTCAGCACCTTCCCAGCATGGCCAACTTTCTATCTACCCTCTGCGGCCATCCCCTGCTTCCTTTTGCAGCAACCTTCTCAGCATGGCTGATTTCCTGTCTGTTCTCTGCAGCCATCCCCCGCTTCCTATTGCAGCACATCAAGTACTAAACAAACGCTGAGTACTGGGACAATATTTTCGTGTCAAAATACGTTGAGTACCAAATTCAATGAGTTTTGAAGCAGCTGAATACTGAGGTACCGCTATAATGATTTGAGTACATATACAGATAGAGTAGACCAAGGGTGTCAAACTGGCGGCCTGAGGGCCAGATGTGTCATATGCAGGCCATGCCCACTCCAGCTCCACGAATGGGAAAAAAATGTGGCGTGACAGCAACATGATGCAGCGAGTTTGACACCTGTGTAGTAGAATATATGAGTGGAACTTGATGAACTCTGCAGCAGACATTAATTAAATTCTCTGAGAGATTGTAAGATATTTCTGATTCTTCTCAGTGAGAGGCATCTTTTGATGTCTAAAAAGCTTTCAGAACTTATCTCCACAGCATTGCTTCCTTTTTGGTTTCCAGATGCCCACAGATGTTGAAAAGTGTCAAGACCGGGTAGAGTGTTTCAATGCTGACCTGAAGGCTGACATGGACAGATGGCAAAACAACAAGCGGCAAGATTTTAGGCAGCTGCTGATGGGAATGGCAGATAAAAACATCCAATATTACGAGAAGGTAAGTCTCTAAATTTGCCACTAAATGCAGGAAAGCAATTGAATGTAATTAACTTGCTGATGCCAGTTGAATAAAAAGCTGATGCAATAAGATTTAGAACTGATCTCTCTTTCTTCCTGGATAATCTTGTTAAAGCTTTAGTAGTTTTATATTTCCACTGACGAGGCCGAATCCTGTCCTCAGAGATAGAGCAGGGAATTACACTTGTAGTTTGCCAGTAAGTGACGGCCATAGCATAGGTTAACATGTCATGGGCCAGATTGGCTGCAAATTCTGAGAATTTTCCTTCTATCACATTTAGAAGTCATCAGGTTATAGAGGACTACCAAAAGCTATTTGCCAGGGCCACCATTAAAACTGCTCTGGACCTTGCAGAAGTTACCTGTTAACATAGGTCAAAATGACACCCATGCATGTTAAAATGATTGAGATCTGCCAGTCAGTATTGGCATTGCGGGGCTGCCCAATCCATTCCCCCCCGCCACCGCGGCCATTTTCAGAAAGTTTTAATCCTTAGTTTCCTTGAAGAATTTCACAGCTCAAATATTTTTCCATGTTGTTGCTTCTGTAAAGGTTTATCCTTTTAAAAATGGCAGAGATAATTTAGGAATGAAACAGCTGGAATAGACATCGTTGGACAAATAAAATCCAGTGCTATTAAGTGGGATCTTAAAAGTATCAAAACTTTCAGAGCAATAGTCCTACTACCAACTAACCCAGAAACTATTGGAAATGCAAACAAGTTTACTACCCTGTTTCTCCAACAATACGGCCTCCCCCAACAGGAAGTCCCAGCATGTTTTATAGGCATGAAATGAAATTAAGCCCCTCCCCCCAAATTAAGGCCTATATTAAAACATGCGAAATGGGGGGGGAATGGTGGGGGGGGCTTGCCGTTAGGAAGTACTTTTGTTGCACACCCGGATATGGTGCTGCCTTCGCTGACCCCGATACGAAGTGCCCCACCAACGCCGAGGTCAACATCCAAGCCATCACCACCCGCCCACCCAAAGATGCAAGAGCGGGGAATTAAGTCACCCCCAAAAAGACGGCCTAGCCATTTTTTCGGGGCTCAAAAAAAAAAAAAAAGACCCGGCCTTATTATATGAGAAACACGGTAGTGTAAAGTTGAATGAATTGTAAATTATGTGAAACCCTATGTGGGTAAGTAATTTTTTTACCCCATACACAAGGCTTGTAGATCTTTTTAACTGGTCAAGACTTCTTTCCACGTGGGTTTTTTGCCATATACTTATGGCACATTTTGTGGGGCTTTCCCTAATACCATCTTATATTGATTTATGACAAAATAAATAAATACTGTATATTTCCCATGCTCCTTACCACTAGTGTCTTCTTGCACATAATTCCCTTGTTCCTTCTTTCTTGTTTGCCTTCATGTTCGTTTGCTCTGGCCAAGCTCCCACTTATCATGGTTCTAAAAAGTTTCATGAATCTTTTTCAATTTCCAAATTTTTGTTCACAAATATCACCCAAAATGTAATCTGTCCTCCCAACAAGTCCTAAAACTAGATAAAGAAAACCCAATTAAACAAATGAGTCAAAAACATACTTGTTCTATGATTTATTGAGGAAAATGATCTGGAGCGACAAGATTTGTGTGTGGCAAAGTATGTGAACCTTTGATAGGTGGGAAATCTTGAAAATATAAGCTCCGATGCAGCTGGAAGGTACTAGATTTGGAAAGGATATGTGACATCCCAGGCGAAGAAAGACAATCTACAAGGTGTATATGGTGTTCTTTAGTAGAGAAAATGATTATTATCATAAAATTGTGCATTTGAAGCTGCTGTGTTGGAAATGCAGATATTGATAACATTGTTTAATTCACAATTTGTGTCATTTAAGGCCGCTTAAGTTTTAAATGACATTATTATAAGACCATTCTTATGACTGTTTGGTTTAAAATGGCATTGTTAATTAATTGTTATATCTGTTTCTTTTGGTTTAAATAGTGCCTTACGGCATGGGAGTCCATTATACCACTGTTGCAAGATAAGACTGAGACCAAATAAGCTGCACCATTTTTTCAGAATTTCTTCCCTGCACCATGGACATCCACCAAATGCCCAGAATCACTACCACTAATTATACTGAAGATTTACTATACACCTTGATGTAAGATTTTTTTTTTTCTCTCCTGGAAGAACACCAAGTGTGCTAATTCTGAACTGTACACATTTTTTGCCACTTTTTAACCAAACCATCTTGAACATTCTTATTCTGTGAACTTTGGATGATGGAAGTTAAAACAAGAGCACTTTTTTTTTTCTTGGACCACTTTATATTAAATGAAATTGATGAATGGAACTCTAAAATCGTAATAAAAATAAAGACTCTTAAATGCAAGGTGCCAACTTGCCCTTCCTTTTTGTTATCGGTCAGGATAAGGTATGTTGATCGTGAAACAAGCATCTTCAAGCCATCCCGATTTTGCTTCCCTTGACGTATAGAAAGGGAATGTGATTGATGTAAGATACCTGTTGGATTCTGTAGCATCTCTAACGTGAGCTTTTTGTGCAGAATGGGAAATATTTAATTTAATGTAGAAACAGGAGTTGCTATGGTCTCCATATAATATATTGGAAATGTATAGAACATTTGTAAAATAATGTTTCTAATCTAACCTATAGATACGGTGCATACTCTGACTTCAACTTTCGGATGGTAGAGGAAAAAAACTTACGATTCCCAAAGTTTGTATCCAGTATTGTTTACTTTTTTTTCCCTTTAAAAAAGAATGAAGAGCCAGGTAATTTCTTGATTTCTCAAAATGTTTGGTTTGTGTGTGTGATAAGCTACTCTTTATGTCATGTCTTAGTTCATTCCAAACTTCTCATTGTCACCTAATCTTTTTTTTTTTTTTTACTGTGGGAATCTTTTTCAAGATAAATTAGTATAAAGTATTTATGCAAGCAAATAGTAACTATATCTATAGGTGGTTTTTTTTTTTTTACTAATTCTGAAATAAATTCTTGACACATTTAAGGAATATGGAGGGAAGTACTGCTTTTCCCTACTAAATGGATCAGCTCAGCATTTCAAGCACTTCTGCCTTTGTTCTTGTATTTCTTTTTAGTTCAATGGGTATTTATTTTGGGGCATTCTGTATTCATTGTATCCTTGAAAGGGAGAAGTACAACCAAAATGGAGCCTTGATCTAAGGTTTCTTGCTTCATTTATATTTTTAAGAATTCCTTGGAATTTTTTTTTTTTATACAACAGCCATAAAAAAACCAGAAGTGTAAGATTTGAATGATTTGTTCAATAGCAAAAAAAAGCAACAACATTGAATTAAATCCGAATTTATTCCTGTATGACATTTTGCGAACTAGAGCCAACATCATTAGATATATGAGATAATTTGGACTGTAAGCTCTGAAAACTTAATGCCTTCCTCTATGTATTGTCTTCCAGATCGGTTTAGGCTACAATTTCCGTCCTCAAGCAATTTTGGCTGCCATGGTTGGGCTGATAAAAATTAATAGTTCTGCATAGTACATAATCCATCATGTTAATGAAAAGTAGCTTAAATAATGTTTTAAAGTACTTTGAAACACTTTGATGGTTGATTGCTCAACAGACAAACAGTTTTGTCAGTGTTGCTCTATAACAGCTGTAACACTAACTAGCAATTTTCTGTTTTTATTATTACTTATCATCGAGTGTTCAAACTATTAGAATGCCAGCCACGTAAAATGCACAAAAAGCATCCATCCTTAAAAGCTTCAGTTATATTTTTCTTAGGTTTAATAGTTTGGACATCAGTCCCTTAAATCTCGTGTTAAATTGAAGGAAAATTGAAAATCTGGAGAATTTCTGGAAATGAACTTCTGAAATCATGGCCCCCCATAGCAATCCTACAATTTTTAGAACCTGTGACACTTGAGTCTAAATTAATTAAAATCAATAACTTAAAATAATGTATGGTTTTTTATATCAATTCAGGCACATTTCTAGTAGTGGATCTCACATGTGATACTTAGGGGAAGAATTTTCACCTGCTCTAAGTTTAGATGATTAGATATTCATAAAATATATGATTAAGCAGTAACCCCCCAAAAGTGAGAGAGAAACAATGGTTTGTAGTTCAGATAATAGATATTGCCATAAAATCCTTGCTTGTTTGTAAAAGGGAGAGAGAGAGAGAATTGCAAAATTAACAAAAGCACCATAGAGAAGGGGTGCTGTTGTTCCTGTGTATCTGGGTAGTATAATTTAATTGTATTAGAAAACTGCCTCCCATTCATTTTCAGAGCTGGGAAAAAGTCATTCTTCTCCCTACAGTTTTCTTTTTCTTAATTCTTATTAGTGTTAGAATTTAGCAGCTTCTCTTATTCCAACTGTTTGTATTTCTAAATTACCTAAGCAGACTTTCTTACATATGACTTCATTCTGCTCTAATAAGAATAGATAAGCTGCATTCTTTCTGCCCTGATCTACTCATTCATTTGGATCAGGGGTCCCCAAACTTGGCAACTTTAAGACTTGTGGACTTCAACTCCCAGAAGGCTGGAGAATTCTGGGAGTTGAAGTCCAACAAGTCTTAAAGTTGCCAAGCTTGAAGACCTCTTGATTTGGATGAATACAGTAGGAGCCAACTTGGGGACTAAATGAACCAAACAAACTGAGGTGAATATTCCTGTTTACTCCACCTTGCCCAACCCTGCCCTACCTCATTACTCATAGATGTATCACAATTGCCAGTCCTGGGTTTATTATCCTACCTAAACCTAAACCAAACTGAATCCTGTCGTCAATGTTTGACCACTAGAGGGAGAACTGGCACATTTTTCAGCAGCTATAAATGTTTTTCAATTTATAGCCAAAAGTTTTTATTTTAAATGTCAACTTATACAATTATGAGTGTTTATTCTAATTGTTAATTATATGACTGTTTGGCTTGAGAAATGGCCTTTTTCTTCAGAGACCTTACTTATTTTTTCTAACCCAGGCTATGGCTGCTTCTGTGTTTCCTACTGCATGGTTGTAGATCAGAATGATTTTTTTTTTAAAGAAATACTAGCTAATTAAAACTTGGCAGTAGATTTATTATTACCAAGGGATTACTACCTTACCCCATAACAGATGATGGAACATATTTATTGCTGTGGCGTTTAAGCAAGCGTTCTGTTTTTGTGTCAATTTGCAAACTCTATGATAATTTAGAGAAATTACCAATATATTACTAAGAAAAAACAAATTTGAATTTATTTCTAAAGAGATAATTGTAGTGATGTCATACAAAGTTGTTTTTGTAAACTATTTAATTCTCTAAGTCTACATAACTCTGGTGGCCTGTTTAGTTTTTTTGTTTTTGTTTTTTGTTTACTGCATATAACACCTGAGAATATATGTTGGCTTGCATTGGGACAGATCTGCGACATTGGGACAGTTGGCTTTTAAACAAGGTTCAGTCCCAGTAGACATTCTCTCCAACACATTCAAGAGTTGCTATCACTTGACTTCCATAGCCAGAACAATGAGACTTTTGAAATAAAATCCTTGTCTATTTAACCAGTGCTAGATTTAGACTTGGTGAGCTGCATAAAACAGAGGCCTTTGCTAAAACATTACACCCGATTGTCTCACAAAAGTGTGTACCAAAATAAGACTTTGGATTACCACATAAAAAAATTGAGAAAACACACCCACACATGCGTGTAATAATGTTTTCTTAAGTTTTCACGGGTACTTACATGTATGGTATTCAGCTTTGTTCAGGTATTTTCCCACGTCATTATAGTTATGTTTTTAAAGTTGTAGCTACAACTTTAAAAGCACAACTATAATGACGTGGGAAAATACCCGAACAAAGCTGAATGCCATATATACATACATACATACATACATACATACATACGTGTAGATCTAGGTGTGTTCAGGTCTTTTCCATGTAAGATTAAGAGTATCTTGGCGATGTTTCGGCGAGGTCCCACTCGCCATCCTCAGGCTGTTGCTTTCGAAAGCACCAGCCTGAGGATGGCGAGTGGGACCTCGCCGAAATGTCGCCAAGATACTCTTAATCTTACATGGGAAAAGACCCGAACACACCTAGACCTACATACCTGAACCCGTGAAAATCTATGAAAATATGTATATATATGAATAAAATTTCAGTGGGGTATTTAAAGTGAAAAATACGTATCATTTTCAAATGGTGATTTATTGATTACATATTAATCATTTATCCAACTAGTTCTCATAGATGACAATATAACATGCCTTGGAAATAATACTTAAATGTAATTTTTAAAATAATGTTAAGATACCTTTTGTACACACAATGCTGACAAAATAATCAGGATCATTTTTAATAAGTAATAATACTCATTTGCAAAATCAGAAAACTGACATCAGATATAATTTAAAACATTTTCTTCATTTCTCAAAAGCAAAATAATTCTGGAATTTTGTGAGGCCCTAAGCTGTAGCTTGTTTAACTTTTACCTATATCTATTTCCTACATTGTGAAAAGAAATGAACCTTTAGGACAGGGGTATCAATCTTGCAGGCTGGATGTGTCACAAGTAGGCCACACCCACCCCTGCTCCGCAAAGGGAAAACGTTATGATATGTGACGGCAGCATGACTCTGCAAGTTTGATCCCCGTGCTTTAGGATTTGATTTCTTTGGGACTTATGTAAAATGTGGCAGGAAGTTTGATATGTGGTTTTGATTCATGGGACTTTAATGCTAGGTTTCTCTTCCCTCATGTTCCCCAAATTGTCAATATGATATATTTTGAGTTAACAAACCTCTTATTCAGGGGTGATTTCTTTTCACAAAATAAAAATATTTCAAGAGACGATACATAAATAGCTCTTTGCCCAATATTTGAGCAAACAAAATGAGTGATTTTTTTTCTCTCTGAATCTGATGCTTTCCTTGCATTTTACAATCCATGTTACGTTAATAATAGAGGTCATCTCTATCTAGTCTTAAATCTGTTTGGAAAGCAATCTTACTTTAACTGTCTAGCATTTACAGATATCCTCCTGTGTTGGCTTCCCAGTGCTTATTCCCAAGATGACTGACAGGTCTATTGAAATCCATCTTTTAGCATTTTCACATAACTTTTTTAACGTTCCAAACTTTACATTGGAACTTTAGATTGTAATGCAGTTATGCATTTACTGAATTGCACTACAAATGGTGTAGCCTGTTGTGTACCTGATAACAAATGATTTGCTTAAGACCATTCCTAAAAATTGCATTGCCCATGTAGACCACAAAAACTGAGGCCAGGTTGAACTTCCCCCCAGGAGCCTTAGGAAAGCTATGGATTTGTGGGCCATCATTATTTTTAAAAAAAGAAAGGAACGTTAGGAAATTGTCTTAAATCAAAGGCAATTTGAGCCCGTTCAGGTTTTTAAAGAAATATTTCACAAAGCATTATAAAATATCTGATATTTTCTGTTGGCAAAGCTTGTAGTTTTATCTCTCCGCTGTTCATTTTTGCAGGAGACTCCTGGCTGGCTGCCTTTTTTCTGTACCTCTAGTTTTTGAAGCTCCCTCTGTCATCAACATCTAGCAAGAGGCACATATAGCCATATACCGGCAGCCGTTTTTTCCCCTTCGGGTTGATGCCAGGCATGAACCGATTTAAACTCTGAACTTGGCATGAACCAATTTAAATAGAAATACAACTCCACCATGGGAGTTACCGTAAACGCTTTGCTGAAAGACGGTATTTATCTTTAGACATTCCCTATTTTGTCTCTGAAAGAACCTGATACAGTAAAAACAGGAGAAGAAAGGCTGCAAAAGCCTAGTTTAATTCCTCCTATATCCTTTTTAGGCAGATGCCAAATCAAACTTCTGCAGCGATGCTTAGCAGCAAACCAGAAGCAATAAACTCGTACAATGATTGCATAGCAAAGACACGTGCAATGTTCAGAAGGCTTAAGATTAGATACAGATGTGCTTCTTTGTGCTATCTGGCTTCTCCCCACTATATATCTCTACTGGGTGGTTTAAGGCTATTGTATTATCACCCCTTGCTAGCCAGAAACAAGAATGGGAACAATACACTTTACATAGGTGTATTCAACGCTGTATGCTGCGGGCAAGCAAGCTAACTGAATGTGAAACCGTGCCAAAGATCTCTAACCGATCCAATCAGGTATCTTTAATGAATAAATGACGTGGCATGTCATCTGAACCACATCTAATCATAGCGATATAAAAATTAGTTGTTAATCCTCAGGTATCTGAAACCGAATCTCTCAGATTCTGGAGTATAAAAGCTGTTTTGTTATATGCTACGGATTGGGCCTTTTCAACCGTTCCAATTTAGGAAAACGTGGTGAGATGCAGTGGGAGTTAGCTAGCCTACATCAGCTATTTGTTTCCATTTGAACAAAGTATGTAAACGGATTTCACTTTTGGATCAGATTTGGGAGACCTAAGGGCATGCTATGGCAAAAGACAACAACTCCTGTGTATGCCATACTTTGCACCAGCACTATGAGGTGAGGCTTGCCAAATAATTTTTTCCAGTGAATTTTGTCCAGGTGCTAGCATGGTCACTCCATTTTGTGCTTTTTAAGAAATATATACATAGTATGTTTTAAAAAAAGATTCTGTGATGTGTTTCTTATGTAGTTAATATTTTGTGGGGAAAAGGGAAATAAACTAATTTATAAAATGTGGGAGATTCTTTGTGTACCTTCACGAATACAGTTTCTTTTGACAAAAGGACATTCAATAAATGTATTTTTCTCTACCAGTATGCTGGTGTTTCAGTGTTTGATGTTGGACTGGATCAGGGATCTCCAAACTCTTCAAATCATCAATCCCTTCATGAAGTTTCAGATTATTCATTAATTCCAAATGTTTATTATATGGTCACGATTTTATGAATACTAGTACTATGAATAACAACAGCAACAACTTTGGATATTCCATCAACACTTGGAGGTTAAAAATAGATCACTTTTGGGAAACCACACACTAGATAATCTCTGAAATGTTGCTTATTATTTTCCCCACTTCCTTCCAGACCTCAGGACTCACTCAGAAAGCTCATCAAACCTTTTAATTCTTGGGAGCGAGGGGGGAAATTCCTGTGTTAATATTGATAATACAAAAAACAGCAAGCAAATTGTTATGCATAGTAGTGTAAATATTAGCCATTTTTCCAAGGAATTCTAAAGTATGGATCTTTGGAAGCAACCTAAATCCTATTTTAGAAGAGTCTCTTTAATTGTGGGTGGAAATGCTGGTTTTACAAAAAAAACAAAAACAAATCTCTTTTCAGTTTTGACAGGCCGAAAATCTATTTTAAGGTTAGGGTTAGGGTTCAGGACTCATGTTTACTGTGTTGATTAAACTTAAGGCAATATTCTAAGAGGAATTTTTCTGTCTCCATTGCAGTTCTTTTAGACATTTTCATTCACTATCATAAATTCTAATCCAGTTCTAATACAATACCACCCAAAATAAAGTAGTTGAAAGCTATCTTGGTTTATTTTTTTTTCTTTTGGAGTTTTTGCTGTTTACCGCTATGACTAGTTAATATTTAACATTTTTACTTTTGTAAATTCCTTTGTGTTTTATCATCTGGAAATATTTAACTATTGAATAGTTACATAGTTGAAGAATTTGTAGCATTTGAACTGGTGGAAAACTGGAACAAAACATTTTAAAAGTAAGCTGCAGAGATCTTTCATTTGATTTCCATTCTCCAATACACAACAACGAAAGCTTACTTGCCTGACAGTGCAGTCATTGTGAGACAGTCACAATACTATAATCCACTTTGTGTTTATGAATGGACTGATTCACACTTGGTAAGCCCTACTGCAAGCAGAAGGGGACATTCAAGTGCTATTAAATCTGGAATCAACATGAATGATTCATATCCTAGATAAATTTCCTTCATCTTCCTCAGATTTCTGTGCAGTAATATACTTTCTCAACTGAAAATCTTAAAGTGCCATTTTTTGCCATTGGCTAAACAATATATGCTTAGTAGAACATGTATATTAAACTTGGAATCAGTACCCAAATTTAAATTTGACTTGTTGGAAATGTAAGCAAACGAGGGGTACCTTCTTTCACGCTTGGTGGCTTTGTCCAAAAAGTAAAAAGTACTGGAAATAAATTAGAATTTGGATAAAAGAAATTACAAATATACAACTAGAATTTCAGGCTGAAATATTTTTGTTGGGAATGTTAAAAGGGGACTATGCCAAAGAAATGAAATACTTAATTCTCCATATAATCACGGCAGCAAGAATTGTGTTGGCACAATGCTGGAAGGGTGACCAAATGCCAACAAATAATTTGATAATTCAGAAAGTTCTTGACTGTGCTGAAATGGACCTACTTACACAAAAACTTAGAGATCAGGTAGACTCAAAATATATACTACAGTTTGAGAAAAATGGTACAATTGGATGAAGGAGAAAAACCAGGAAATTAAAAGATAGGGATTTGAAAAATGAAATCGTTAAACTAAGAGCATATACCAAAAATAGAAAATGAATATTAGTAAAATTGTTTTCAATAAATGATCACACCGTCTTAGCTGATAAGAAATATATATGTTTTATGTGAATATTTGTATTTGTATATTGGTTTCATTTGTAACGAAATTTGGTATTTTATACACTGTATATATTTTTCTTTTTATTCTTTAATAAAGAATAATAATTAAATAATTATCTTTAATAAAGTTTATTTTAAAATTTTAAAAAAACTTGGAATCAACATGATCACATACTGACGCCTGCCAGTTGGGGTTTCTTGAGCAACTATGGATTAATGACCCATCAGTGTGTCTACTCTAAATTCTGAATTTATTTTTAGATTTTTATCCCACTTTTTTCATATTTTATCCCACATTTTCATTTCAAGGTACCAAACATACCAGTACTCCTTTCTTTTCCTATTTTTCCCACAACAGCAACTCATTGAGGTGGGTTGGGCTGAAAAAAAAAATATGACTGGGCCAAAGTCACTGAGCTAGTTTTTCATGCCTAGAACATAACTCACTTTAATAGACAAGTCCAAAATGACATGTCTCCCTCCATGCTTCTTTGGGTTTGGCTATGGGTGGGGAATCAGATTATATATGAAGCAATATTTGCAGATTTCTTAACTTGCACATATAAGTTATGAACAACTGGAAACATAATACAGACTTGGTCATTACACCTTACCCAAGGAGTATAGAGGAATACAACATTTGAAGCCCATGTCCAGGATCCGTCTGTGTGTGGTGGCTCTTGATGCACTCACTCCAGCCTCAGTCCACTCCTTCTGAAAGTCCCCAACACTTTTGAATGGCCTTTTCCTGACAATCCTCTCCAGGCTGCGGTCATCCCTGTTGCTTGTGCACCTTTTTCTTCCACACTTTTCCCTTCGGCATAACTTTCTATTAATGTGCTTTGATACAGCACTTTGGGAACATCCAACTTCTTTTGCAATTACCTTTTGAGGCTTTCCCTCCTTATGGAGGGTGTCAATGATGGTTTTCCACACAACGGTCAGGTCAGCAGTCTTTCCCATGATTGTGCTTCCTACTGAACCAGACTGAGAGCCCATTTAAAGGCTCAGGAACCCTTTGCAGGTATTATTGCTTAATTGAATGATTAGAGCAGGGACACTTTGAGCCTAGAATATTGAACCTTTTCACAATATTCTAATTTTCTGAGATTCTCCTCCTCCTCCTCCCCCCTCCTCTTCCCCACTCCCCCCTCCTCTGATAAGCCTTCTCAGAAAAGCAAGTTTTTATGGAGTTCTCCTCAGGTTGTCAGAAAGCAGGGAGACTTCTGATCTAAAATGATGCAGTGATGCTGACAATACTAGAATCAAATTAGCCCTTTAAAATATTTAAAACATATAGCAAGCTTAGGGGGCTGGTGCAAGCATGGTATGGACTATCTTACAGAAAATACTTATCATGGCCAAAGGGAGGGTTATTATCATGGCCAAAGGGAGAGTTATTTAAAAAATGACAGCCATGGCCAAACAGAAAACGATCATTTACTAGATGCCCCTATTGCTGAAGCTCTTTCCAATCTCCCAAAATTGTAACTTTTATATTTTTGGCTATACTTTTCCAAAGAAACCCCCATCTGTCAAGTTTATTGGGGCCTGGAGACAGACTTGGAAAAATCCTAACAGGAGATGTGTTTTTTGCAGCATATCACGGCTCCCATTTAGAATAGAATAGAATAGAATAGAATAGAATAGAATAGAATAGAATAGAATAGAATAGAATAGAACAAAACAGGACTGGAAGGGGCCTTGGGGGATCTTCTAGTCCAGTCCCCTACTCAAGCAGGAGGAACTAAACTAGTTCAGATAAGTGACTGTCCAGTCTCTTCTAAAAAAAAACCTCCAATGATGGAGCACCCACAATTTCTGGAGGCAAGCTGTTCCACTGGTTAATTGTCCTCACTTGTTAGGAAGTTTCTCCTTAATTCCAAGGTTGCTTCTTTCTTTGATTAGTTTCCAATCATTGTTTCTTGTCCTGCTTTTAGGTCCTTTATAATTTGACACCCCACCCCACCCCCGCTTCTTTGTGGCAGCCCTTCAAATACTGCACTGATGTGGCCCCTTAATTCTTCTTTTCATCTATCACAAATATTATTTTAACATACACACACACACAGAGACACACACATATATATGCAAACCGCAAGAAACGTCCCTGGGGCTGGGCGTAGAGTAGTTGTTTTCGAGAATGTGTTCCTTTTTACAGGCTCCCTTCATTTATATGGGCGATCTCGTTTGTTCAGGCGGGTCTTCGCTTTGATGTGAGGCGTCTTGGGGCGTTTTGATGTTGGGGCCTTTTGACAGCCGTCTGCAAAAATGACCAGGAAGCAGGCAAGCCACCAGAGCCTTGCCTTTCCCGCAACAGATTGCTAATTGGGTAGCTTTGACGCGGGGCTTTGCGGAGAAGTCACTCGAGAGTTTAAATGGCTGCCAGCCAGCCCGCCCGTCTGCAAACCGAGCGGTTGGCAGAAAGGAGAAGGAAGCGATCCGCTTGGGGAATTTGCACACTAGGATCTGCTTCGGGCTGCCGCGCAGGTTAGTCGGCTGGGCTGCAGGGATCCGGTTGAGCGGCGGACTGGAACAATAGAAACAATCACATTAGCAAAACTTGAAAGGGACCTTGTAGGTCATCTAGTCTAACCTCCCGCCCCCGCCCCAGCCCAAGCAGAGACAGGCGACTTTTCGTTGAGATGTGTTGGGTTTTGGACGCTACCCGTCTTAAGAAGATCGGGGGGTGGGTGCGTGTGTGTGTGGGTGTGTGTGTGTGTAAAAAACAGAAAGCAGAAATCAAAAGTCTGGGTTTGTCGCCCGAGGGGACTCGAACAGAGCTTCGTGGCTGTCTTGTACAACAAATGATTGGCTGATTCGTGTAGATATTCACACACACAGAGAGAGAGAGAGAGAGATTTTTTCAGAGTTTTGACATTAATGCAGAAACTTAATATCAAGGCGCCACACGGTTTCAGAGCGAGGCTGTCCTGCGCATTTGTTTGTAGTGGGATCATTATCATCATTAGCGAGATTATATAGATTAACAGATTAACAGAGTTAGAAGGGATTTTGTAGGTCATCTAGCCTAACCCCCCCACCCCTTCCGCCTCAGCCCAAGCAAGAGACCCTTCTACACCATTTCTGACAGACGATATCGCTTTCATTTGGGAAGTCCTGGGGCAGGAGATTAAATATGTCGGGCTAACTAGCTTTGAAATGCATGAAGTAAATTTATCAAATGTTGGGGTCCAGTGGTAGGTAGAAATGCTCTTAAATGTGTGTGTGTGTGTGGGGGGGGAGTTGATCTAGAAAACCAAATACTTGCACTATGAAAATAAAGGCCAATGCAGTATTGCAGTGGGAAAATCACATGAACTTTTAAATTAGGGAACAATTTCTAACTCATTTTAACTGGAAATGCCAGTTATTTTTTAATTTCAGTGCCGGGACAGAGTCCCTTTTAACCTTTCAAACTGAAAGGCCTTAAAATGATTTCATTAAAGTCTCACTGGATTCAGAGGGAGATGACCTTTAGGGGAGTGGGTATAGGGATAAGCTGGAGAAAGGTAAGCAAGTATTAAAAGTAACAAAATCTAGGAGAAATATCTGTTGAAATTAAGGAAGAGTTTGCAGATTAACTTTTGATTTTTTAAAAAAGAAAGTATGTTAACTTTTTGAATAAAATAAAATAGACTGCAGATTAACCATGGTTCATTGAGTATGCCACAATTTGCTTGATTCACAAATCACACTAAGCTATAAAGTAAGAGTTTAACAAAAAACATAGCTGTGGTCACAGCATGCTAATCCAAATTTAAAAACCCTACATTTCTGTTAAGAGGGTTACGTTCAAATCATGATTTATGTTGACTTCTGACCATTTTGACTTAACATTCATGGAGGAATCGTTTCAATTGAGCATTCCCACTTTATTTCTCTCTCATTTTTCTTCACCAAAGTGACTTTTCTTATGGCAGAAAGCAATGTTGGGCACTGACTGGCATGCAGTCATATGAATGTGTTTCCTGGAGCTTTCATATGCTTTGAAGAAAAAAGCAGACATGAACTAATATTGCTGAAACTGTCACTAATATGCATGCAAACGTGGGATTGAATGTACTTGCTATTTTCATTTTATCAGCTCTAACTGTATACAGGTAGTCTTCAACATACAACCACAACTGAGCCCAAGATTAATGTCACTAAGTGAGAAATTTGTTCAGCGAGTTTTACCCCATTTTACGACTTTTCTTGCCAGCGTTAAGTGAATTGCTGTAGTTGTTAAGTTAGTAACATGGTTGTTAAGTGAGTCTGGTTTACCCCTTGACTTTGCTTGTCCGAAGGTCGCAAAAGGGGACACTGCAACTGTTATAAATTTGAGTTGGTTGTCAGGCATCCGAATGTAAATCAGGTTACCATGAGGATGCTGCATCGATCATAAAATGTGAAAAATGATTGTAAGTTACTTTTTTCAGTGCTGCTATAACTTGAACAGTCACTAAGTAAACTGTTGTAAGTTGAGGACTAGACTACCTGTATTTGCAAGGGACAAATGTTCTGGCACATCCTATCCTAGTATACAGAGCTGTGGTTGCTTAGTAGTTAAAATGCAGTACTGCAGGCTACTTCTGCTGACTGCCGAGTCTCACCGGCTTATGGTTGACTCAACCAACTATCCTTCCGAGGTTGGTAAAAGGAGGACCCAGATTATTGGGGGCAATATGCTGACACTGTAAACTGCTTAGAGGGGTCTGTAAAGCACTGTGAAGGGGTATATAAGTCTAAGTGCTATTGCTATTATTCAGAACCTTAATACTGATCTTGAAGATTCACATTGTATGAGGAGGATATGACTCTATCCAGATTTATAAATCTGAGTGTCGAAGCAATATCCCATCTGAATGTATTGGAGTCTTGACTGCTATTGGTCCCGGTATGGCTACTCTTTGAGTTATGGTCGAGCAATAACTTGAGGGAATTACAATTTTCCCACCCTTCCTTTAATGTTGCAAATGTACTTTTGTGAGGGGGGAAAAAGGCAACTTTCTTGACTATACACTATGTCCCATGAGGTTTAAAATAATATTAGAATTATCACTTCTTATCGTGCTCATGAATGGGCAGGAATACCACTGGGAGACAATGGATTCCCTACTACCACTGGCAAAGACTACAGATTTTTTGAGGGGGAAAGATCCTCTTGATGGCTATGTCTGAATAAGGAAGGGCATGTGTCATGAATTGGATTGTCCCTCTGCCTGCATTGAGGAGATCTATTGTTCTAGAAATAAAAGAACAAATCTGGGATTTTCTCAGTCTCTGAGCGAAAGGCGTTGCCAGCTTTGGCCAGGAGAACAATAATTCTTTAGGAATCTAAACTTCAGGAAATTACTGCAATAAGAGCCATGGTGGTGCAGGGTTAGAATGCTGTACTGCAGGCTGATTCTGCCCACTGCCTGAAGATTGATCCTGTCTGGCTCAAGGTTGACTCAGCCTTCCATTCTTCCAAGGTCGGTAAAATGAAGACCCAGATTGTTGGGGGCAATATGCTGACCCTGTAAACCTCTTAGAGAAGGCTGTAAAGTACTGTGAAGTGGTATATAAGCCTTAGTGCTATTGGTATAAAGTTGCCAAATTCTTATTTAATCATTCAGGCTGTGGAAAATGTTGCGGGCAAAGGCTTGGATCCTGAAGAAGCATTTTGAAGGGCCTCCTAAGCCGAGCAACTTTGAATTAATAGAGATAAACCTACCAAATCTAAAAGATGGAGGTAAGAGGAATCATTTGATTGTGCATTTATATTACAGGTTTCCCATGTCAACTTTTGTCCTAGTGTTTTTTTTAAATTATGGTTCCTTCCCACACATATCTTGCAGAAAATATTAAAGATATTACACTAAGAAAATTGCTTTGAAAAATTGCATTATGACAAATGCCTTCAAAGACATAGATTTAGGGGGAAGATAAATCATGAAAAATGAATATATGACTGGTGTTTTTTTAAAAAGTTCACAAATAAATGTGGAAGCAAGACAAATGAAGGCAAGATTGGAAAGTGAGGAACTATATCATTGAAAGCTAGTTAATTAAATCATGAACCAAGAGTGTTTGGATGTGAATATATAAAATAAAAGACTGTTTTAAGAGTTGAGTTGGTGAATTTAGAAAATATGTTTTTGAAATGATCTGCTCTTACATAATTTGGCCATAAAAATTCACTGAGAAAATCATCACACAATTTAGAAGAAAATAGCACTTTTGGACATATTTTATTATCTATTCCTCCAAATCCAAAATTTCTAATTTTTTGCTCTCTACCCCAGTTCTCAAACTGAATGAATAAAAAATAATAAATACATGGAAATTTGTATTCCTTGCTATTCCCATCTCTTTATTGGTATAATGTGTTTCCTTCTATTTCTTTCTTATTTTTCTTAAGATATATAATAAGAATTTTAACAAAAAATAGTATAAAACTACACATTTTTATTAACCGGTAAAATACTGTGGGATAAAGAAACTCCTTCCCTCATGGACATAAGTTTCATTTCCAGACGAGTGCACTTCTCCCATTTTCTATCCATTCCTCCCTGGTTTCCTATAAAAGAAATTAGAAAATTATCAAGTGGTAGTTCTCCCTCCAGTAATATATTAACTTGATCTTTCATAATCTTTTCTTCTGTGTTTCAGAGATGCTGCTTGAAAGTGTGTTTCTCAGTGTTGACCCCTATATGAGGTACTACTGTTTGACTTTGTGTTTCAGTACCAAAACCCTAGTTTATTCTGACCATTGACCTTTTCTCCTAATTTCCCAATTATTATCTCAACAGCCTTTTCTCTGGCAGGAGACAGTATGATATATGTGTCCCAAGGATAATATTACAGGATCCAATCTGGGTTGGTCCCTGGGACCAGCGGTTTAATCTTCTGAGCTTTTGGACTTGTGCTGGACCCTATCCTCAGGTAACTTCTCTCTCCTCAGAAGGAGTGAGAGACACATTCTGGCGAGGGAGAAGTTGCCCGAGGATGGGGTCTAGCGCAAGTCCAAAAGCTCAGAAGATTAAACCGCTGGTCCCAGGGACCAACCCAGATTGGATCCTACGGAGTACAGTATACACCCATGTTCCTAATTTTGGCCCAAAGATGCCTTACCCATTCAACCTTATGGGCACATGCATATGACGTTGCCTTCGTCTCTTTCCCAACCGATAATCGAGGCTGGCTAACTTCAAATTTTTCTCTAAAATGTGGAAGTGGTATTTTTCATCTTTTCCCAACACAAGGCTTGTAGGCCAGAAATTGGCTGTTTTGGGATGTTAGAGACATGCCTCTACATGAACAGCTGAACAACTGCAGTGATTCACTTAATAACTGTGGCTAGAAAGGTCGTAAAATGGGGCAAAATTCACCTAGCAACTTTCTTGCTTAGCAACAGACAATTTTTCACTTAAATGTGGTCATAAAGTCGGAGACTATCTGTAGGCAGATCCTTTTGTTTCTACATTAATCTGGCAAGCCAATCATTTCAGATTGGTCTTGATCAATTGCTTTTTCTAACACTTGCAAGTAAGTCACCATCATTAAAAATAAACTACACTTCTCTGTCCTCTGACCAGCCCTTCCTTGCATGGTACACTGGGATTTGATGTCCTGATCTACTGCTTAGAGCGATTCTGATTTAGTTGCTATCGCAAGAGATACTCCAAGTTCAAGAGAACAATGCTATTATTTAAAGATACGATGGATGGCTAAGCCTGCTGTTCTAGACATTTAGCCAAAGCAAATTATACTGGCATATTTTTGTGGTTTCTCATGGTCCAGAGAATGGAACATTTAATCAATGTTTGAACACACTAAAAGGCTTTTGACCTAACACAAACAGGTACCGTACCTACTTTGTGTCCTGAACGAGTAACTCCCTCTCCATATTTGAATTTGTTGTAACTTACATTAATGTCTAATTATGTACTTTCATTTGACCTAAATAAAAAGTTGCCACAGGAAGCAACTTATTGCTGCAGATCGAAGTATTGCATTGCTGTCATCGCTAGATACAAAACAATTCATAAAGGCCAGGCTCTGCCCTATGTTCATTGTGAAATGGATTTGACTTGAGTCCAAGTCAAATCACTCACATTTATGTCCTTCTGCCCTATTGTGAACTAAGCCTGTCAATTATGTCAGTCATTAATCGGTCCAATGTTTTGTTTTTATTTAAACAAAAAAATTATACATTTATTTTTGTTTCATTTTTGTTTTGCAGACCATACAGCAAGAGTCTCATGAAAGAAGGGGACATTATGATAGGGTCTCAAGTTGCAAAGTAAGGCCTACCTTGATTTATTTCCTATTCCACCAGCTGCTGGTCTTCCTTTCTTCCAGGTGAAGTTGAGGTTGAGCATTGGGCAATAAAAAATAAAATAAAACACCCACATTTTGTGCCTGATTTCTGTTGGAAACAGGTGTGAGCTGAATAAAAGAAATTGCACAAGGTCCTCATTAAGGCTCCAGTATAAATAGTAAATAATACACAGTCAATAAGATCTGTCAATTTGATAGACTTTGTGGCTTTGTCCGAATTGAAGAAAACAAATGCATAATTAAGAATCTTCAAATAGCACCCTACGGTAAAGCAAGCTGTATCGCTAGTGCTGTTCCAAGGATAGCTGAATAAACATTAACAAAAGATTCAGTGGGGAAAAAAACCTTCCCAGCACAATACAAGTAATAAAATCAAGTTCTGAAGGCCTGAAAAGTTCTTCGCTTGATATTGAAAATATTCTAATTCAGGGACCGTAACTAACTTCTCTTCTGGGGCCTCTTCTTCTCAAATGATGGAAGGAAATGCTGCTTTAGATATTTCAAAGCCATTTAGGACTTTTCAGAATAATAAAAAATGAATTGAAATATGCCTAGGACAGACTCACAGCACTCACGACATCAACATTCCCTGCAATGGTTTAGAGTTACACTGCTCCTTCAAAGATGTTTAGAAAGAATGATTAAAAACTGGTTATGTTTGAAGTACATAGAGTTTCTTTGTAGAAACTAGTATAACTGGGTACCTGTGTTCTTTTCAAAGGGTTTTGGAAAGCAGAAATCCTTCATTTCCTGTAGGAACTTTTGTGGTGGCATCTGCGGGCTGGACAACATGTTTTATTTCCAATGGCAAAGATCTATCACCACTGCCTCCAAACTGGCCAGAAAATCTTCCAAAGTCATTGGCTCTTGGAACAATTGGCATGCCAGGGTAAGTGTACCTTAATCATGTACTCCATGGAGTTGATGTGATGGGTTGTAACCCAGTCTTTGAATTCTGCTACATGAGGCTTGAGCTGAATGTGGTGCTGCATAGGCCCTAAAAGCTAAGGTTGACGGTTCCACAATCAGGCAGCCTATGTGAAAAATACCTTTTACCTAGGAAAGGTACTGTATTTACTTAGTATTCAGAGGTTGTCAGCCTAATTCTTCATTCCCTGATACCGATGCAGGGTCCCTGAACATCAACATGTCCAGAAACGTCTTTCTGAGACCTTAACCAGGTCCCATGGCCCACCTGAGTGCGTTTATTTTTTTTATTTTCTTTTTAAAATTCGTTAAAAGATTTTTTTGCAAAGTAAAAACAATACAATTTTTTTAAAAGGATCTAAAGTAAAAGTGATAAGTAAACAGAAAAGAAATTAAAAAAATAAAAAGAAAGATATAAATAAATAGCTTCCAGCAATTTACAGCAGTTATAATAAACATATTTATATTTAGCCTTCCTAAACTTACATCCCAAGTCCCTTCTTTCCGTATGCTACTCTTTCTAATCATCTGACCCATATTTCATAAGTTCATTTTTTCTTCTTTCAGCAAGAAGTACACATAGGGTTTCCAGTCACAAATGGTTATCAGGCACAAAGGATCAGGATCATATGTCAGGTTGCAACATAGAAGATTTATTCAAGCCTACACACAAGATTCTAATCAATTAATTAAATTGGTGCTAGATAAGGTTTAATTGAATTCTAAGATGGCTGGATATGGATCATTTGTGGCAATGTAAGGACTCTAAGCTGATGACATGTTTGACTCACCCCACCCTAGCTCTGCCTGCTCTTCTACAGAACATAGTTATTGCCTTTTCCTTAATCAAACAATTTTGCCATCCCTGCACATTTTGTCATCTTCACCAACCATTCCTCCTTTGTGGATATTTTAGTGTTTTATGCATACAGTAGAATAACATTGCTGCATTTACCATGTATAAAAACAGTAAGTCTTTTCTAGTTGTCTGTGCAGGAAAAGTTCTGCTTCTAGTTAAATCCTAATCTTTACAATTCTTTGTATCATTGTATATATTTGAACCTGAAAAATTCTGACCTTTTTACAGATCTGACCTTTTTGCAGATCTACCAAGCATAATAAAAATTTATGTTTTCATATTTCCAACATGTTTTTGAAACACCTTTATATATTCTAGAAAGTTTTTTCCCTGGCGTCATATATCAATGGCATACAATTGTGTAAACATTCTCTTTTAAATGATAACATACAGTGAATTTTAGTCCTTTCAGCCACCTATTTTCCTATTGATCCATCTTTATATTGTAACTAGGAGGCTGCATTCCAATTTTTTGGAAGTTGGCCCATCTGCCCAGAGAATGACAGACATGGGTGAGGTGATAGAGAGCACATGAGAGGGTGGATAGGTGTCCCTAATACAGATCCTGGCTAATAACTGGCTAATATATTCAGGAAATGTTAAAGCTGTGTGTGTGTGTACTCAGTTCTAAAGGAGTGACTTTCCCATTTCAGGACAAGTAAAATTTTTTAGTAACTTAGCATCTTCTCTTATAATACAAACAATATTCTCTTCTTCCCATATCCCCTTATTCATAAACAAATCCATAAAACCTCATCATTTTGGTCCTGAGGTTAGCTAAAGTATTGGAAATCGTATGGCGGATAGTTTGCTAACTGAGAAAGTTGTTAAGTGAATTTTACCCCATTTTACAAGATTTCTGTGCCACAGTTGTTAAGTGAATCACTGCAGTTGTTAAATTGGGAACCTGGTTGTTAAGTGAATCTGGCTTCCTGATTGACTTTGCTTGTCAGAAATTCCCAAAAGTAGATCACACAATCCCAGGACTCTGCAACCATCATAAATATGAACCAGTGGTGAACCATCCAAATTTTGATTATGTGACCATGGAGATGCTGCATCAGTCATAAGTGTTAAAAAAAAAAAAGCGTAGTCACTTTTTTTCAAAAAAATTTTTTAGTGCCACAGCAACTCTGAACAACTGTTGAAAGTTGAAGACTACTTGTACTATTTCAAAATTCCCATTGTGTTTACTAATCCTCAAAATTGAGGAATCCCACTTATTCTGTGGTGTTTGTAAAGACAGTCTTTGTGTGCAACTAGGTTATTCCCATTAGTGGTGAATGTTCGCATTTGAGTCCTGTTCGGTTTTTATGTTTGGGACATGTCATGACATCAGTGTTTATTTGCACACTCTTTTAATTTCTTTTCCTTGCAGTCTTACTGCCTATTTTGGCCTACTTGAGATCTGCAGGCCCAAACCAGGAGATACTGTCCTAGTTAATTCAGCAGCTGGTGCTGTGGGCAGCGTGGTTGGGCAGATTGCTAAAATTATGGTAAGTGGATATGAAATGTTTTGGATTTCAACTTATAACAGCTGGATCAATGGATAAGAATTACAAAAGATCTGGTTTGCTTGTCTCTGGTCTATTTACCTCCATGTGCCTTGATTGATTGACACTGCAAAGAAGGTTCTGCACATAATCACCTCATTTGCAACATGGCCATTTAGTCATGGGATGGGGGAACATGATACATGACATCACACTTCTCATGATAGCATCACTCACTGGTCCCAACTACACACTGTATAACCTTCACATCAAACATTATGATGTGACTTATGCCAATTACATTATTCTCATATTTATAATTTTTATAATGTTTTGGGGATGTCACTGTGGCTCCTATAGGATGTCTATGCTTTATAGAAAAGTTCATTCTTTGCGGCCAGAAAAATACTCTTTTTAATAGTTATTAAAGGCTTACAGTTTACAACAATAGAAATTAATACAAAAGAAAAAAGTGAGGAAAAGGTACAGAAAACTATTAAAAATATAAAAGACAAAGAAAAATTAAAAATATAATAAGATACATAAAGAAGTGACTTTCCCATTTCAAGACAAGTATAAACTATTTTAGTAACTTATTGCCTTCTCTTACACTACAACCATCTCTTCTCAATGTCCCTTCAATATCAATGATCCCTTCAATAATCAATGACCTCTCTTCTCAATATCCCACCTCTTATTTACTGTATAAACAAATTCACAAAACCTCATTATTTTGGTCCTGAGGTTAGCTAATGTCCATTAATAGTTACCAGAGATAACATATCCATTTTAACTTTGATCACATAAACAAAACTTCATATTCCTTCCTTTTGCGTCAACACTTTTGATCTTCAGCCCTTTCAGATAATGTCCAAAAACATGGTTTTTAAAATGTTTTCTTTGTCCCCTTCTATGAAATTCTGTAAAACTTGAATAAGCTTGAATAAATCCTCTTTGTGTATCCATTTTTATTATTAAGACTTCATCTGGTTTATTTTGTATGTCCGGTATAACATCTTTTTTCCATGTCAATTGTTGCAGCCTGTTGTTTTAAAATTTATTTTCAACTTGGTCTCAACCGTGTCAGGTAACACTTATTCCATAGAGCGTCTTTTCAATACACTTGCTCCATAGAGGCCTTTTAAACCCTATCAACATAGTTTTATTCCATATGATACGTTTTGCTACAGTAGGCAAATTTCATTTAGCTGTGTCTTCATTGCAATTAAGTAATTACATTATCTGTGGAAGCTTCTTCCATAAAAAGTTGGTGTTACTCTTTCAAGTGCCGTTGGGATGGAATGTAGGGATTACCAGGAGGGCGGGGTGCATTCCATAGGAGTAAGAGCAGCTCAGCCCAGATATTATGTGTGAGAGAAAGAGGGTGAAGACCAGAGGTGGTATTCAGCAGGTTCCAACCAGTTGTGGAGAACTGATAGCAGAAATTTTGAGTAGTTCGGAGAACCGGCAAATACCACCTCTGACTGGCCCCGCCCCCATCTATTCTCTGCCTCCTGAGTCCCAGCTGATTGGCTGGGCCTTCTTTTGTTGCCCCGTACAGGAGAATGGAGCTGTAAAGCAGGTTAGTGGGGTGGGGAGGGAATGGGGATTTTGCAGTATTCTTCCCCTGCCATGCCCACCAAGCCATGCCCACAGAACCGGTAGTAAAATTTTTGAATCCCACCATTGGCGGGACAGATCCTCCCTAATACTTTGCAGAGTATATTTGAGGTGCAGAAAGCAGACTCCTCAGTGTGGCGGGCTTTTTCTATAGGTGTGAAACAATAAAGAATTCAGCTTGGAAGAATTGCCACGTGTCAATCTTGGTTTTGTGCCTGACAGCCACAACACTCTCTATCTGATCAAAGGGATTTTATTTCTGCTAACATGGCTTTTTGTTTTATTGCATGTTACACCTTAACCACACCAGATTTGTAATTCTTGGGTATTACTTTGGTTTTTACTTGGTAACTCATCCTTTTTTCAGCTGGCATATATTGTGATAAAGTTTCTCTCTCTGTCTCTTTCTCTCTCCGACCTCCCCAGCTATCTCCACCCAATTTAATCCCATGAATCCAATCCAATCTCTCCTACCTGCCTCCTGGCCATCTCTGCCTGCCTATCATCACTACCTATTGAAGGTTTATGAAGAAACACGCATAGCTTTCCAAGGAACCTGGCCCTCATGGTTATTTCTGTTTAAACTGGCAGGGTTGTAAAGTGGTCGGCACTGCAGGTTCTGATAAGAAGTTGGATTACCTTAAGGAACTTGGCTTTGACAAAGTCTTTAACTATAAGACAGTGAAATCTCTGGAGCAGGCCCTGAGAGATGCTTCCCCCGATGGCTACAACTGCTACTTTGATAACGTACGTACAAGACAGAGCTTAATTTCGAACTGGCCTAAAATAAGGAAGGGAAGCTGATCTAAGGAACTTCCTGTGCTGAAAGCTGTTTTGATCATGGCAAAGAAAAGCAGCCCTTCATCCTTAAGTCTCTCCTGCAGTCCCCAAGTCAGGCTTTTTTATATTTTGGGATACCCCTCTCACCCTTTGCATTCCTCTCTCCCAGGCAGACCAAGGCCACCACCGGTCTCCTTGCATAATGCATAAAAAGGTAAAAGGTGCTAGTTGTTTCCGGCTCTAGGGGGCAGTGCTCATCTCTGTTACAAAGCCGAAGAGCCAGCGCTGTCCGAAGACGTCTCCATGGTCATGTGACCGGCCTGATTAAATGTTGAAGGCGCACGGAACGCTGTTACCTTCCCACCAAAGGGGTCCCTATTTTTTTACTTGCATTTTTCCATGCTTTCAAACTGCTAGGCTGGCAGAAGCTGGGACAAGTAACGGGAGCTCACTCCGTTACGCAGTGTTAGGGATTCAAACCACCAAACTGCCAACCTTTCTGATCAACAAGTTCAGCATCTTAGCCACTGAGCCACCACATACTATGCATAAGGCATAGTGCATACTTAATGGCAATAATCACAAAAATAAGATTTAAAAAAATGGCTTCTTTGGGAGGTAAGCAGGCAACTCCATATTTCCCCTTCTAGATAACGTTTTTCAGTGTAGGCATGAAGCATTAAAGCAAGTGTTAAATTTATGTTCTACCGACAAAGAAATAAAGGGAGATTAGTATAGATCTATTTCAAACTATTTAGCTCTCATCAGCTAGCCATACTCCTCTGGAATTCAAATCCAGGCTACTTGCATATTAGGTAGATGTATTAACTTCTAAGCCATGGGCTCTCATCCCTTTGTCAGTTATATTAGGGATAAAATTACGTGTTTTTTATTAGAGCAACCTGGTCTACCCTATTAGGGGATGGAGCATACCGCTTCCATTTTGAAGCAATTGTATATGTTTTTGTGACCTTACTTATATGGGTGCAGTTGGAAGGTTTGCTCCTCTACCTGTATATGTATGTTTCTGAGCACCTGTAAGAATATGAGAGGAGGATGATCAGGTGTGAATGAAGGACATGTTAACATGAGGACCGGCAAAAGTTGTAACTGTGAAAAGTGATCATATGTCATTTTATTCAGTGCTGTTGTAACTTTGAACAGTCTGTAACTAAATGAACTGCTATACGTCAAGGACTACCTGCATACTTTTGAGCCCCAAAGGATTGCCTTACTTTAAATTGGATGAATTGTTTGGGTTTTCTTCTTCCTTCCTCTGAAAAAAGTGGTTTTCTTTTTCTGATTGAACCATTTACGTGATTAGGGGTGTCAAACTTGCGTCGTCATGGCGCCGTCATGTGACGTATCGTGTGGTTTTTTTTCCCCTTCACTAAACCGGGCATGGGCGTGGCCAGTGTGTGACACATCCGGCCCACGGGCCGCAAGTTTGACAGCCCTGATTTAGACTATTGGGAGGTGTGTGTAAACGTTTTGAATTTGATCCAATTGAAGCCCCAAATGATTATTTGGTGTTCAAAAAGGGTTGATCTTATGATTCCCAAAGTATTTTGACCTTTGGACACTTTTTGTGTGACTATTTCAAACACAAAACAAACTTGAAAAATGGATCCTGTGATTAAGGTGGAGTTGACGTATGTAGTCACAAGTGCACAGAGAAGACACCCCCACCCTTTGCTCACTCATAACCAGGGATGGGCTGCTGGGAGTTCTCAGGGGTTCGGGGGAGAGCCCCTAGCTAAGATTCTGTGCAGTTCAGAGAATCCCCAAATCCCACTCCTGGCTGGCCCCGCCCACCCCTCCCAGGAATCCCCATACGGTCTGTTTTGGATGCAGGGAAGTGCAGGGCACACACGGAGACTCGAGGAGGGCGAAAAATGGGCCTCCCGGAAGTTCAGGAAGGCCAGAAATGGGCCCATTTCTGCCTCCCAGAGAGTCTCCGGAGCCCGGGGATGCCGTTTTTGCCCTTCTGCAGGCTCGAGGAAAGCCTCCGGAGCCCAAGGAAGGCAAAAAGCACCTGCCCCGCTGTGGTGCAGGAGGCCGAGTAGGCCATGCCCATCTTGGCCACGCCCATCCAGCAACTGGGCTAAGAACCCATTGCTAAAATTTTTGAAGCCCACCCCTGTTCATAACAGCTTGTATCTTTATTCATTCTCAGGGGGTAATTCCCCCCGCCCCATTTTACATTTACCAAAATATTTGATCAAAGCTGTGGTAGTGTTTATGCCCCGATTTTGTCTTTTAAGGCTTTTTTTTTTTTTTTAGAAAAATCCGTGAAGGTGTTACCTGAGTATTTCTATCCACTGGCAGCTCAAATTCCTCTTGTCTTTTTTCAGCCTGTTCTGGGCTTCCAGAACTCGCCTGCAGTTTACGCTGATCAGTTTTAGGCAGATTTGCCAAAAAGAAAAGGGGAAGGAAAGCTTTTGTGGCGGAATGGAAAATCCACCGCTTTCGTATTACAGGTGAACTCCTGCTTCCTCTGACTGGGAGATGTTTTAAGTGCTTGAAATTCCTGAAGCAAAACCCTGCATTTTTTTCCCCCTGTGATCTCTGTTTCTAAGAACAGATTATGGGTATTAGTGGAGCTCTTTCAAAACAATTCCATGTAGATCAGTCATCAATATCCCTTCTCTGTGGAGTATTTTTGTCTTGGCAAATGTTGTGTTGTCTATATCTCCACCAGGTGGGAGGAGAATTTTCTAGCGTTGTTTTGGAGCAAATGAAGACATATGGGAGAATTGCGGTGTGTGGTGCTGTGTCCTTATATAATGATACCCAGCTCAGGAAAGGTACAGTTTTTCTTATTTTTCATTCTGCATGCTGTTTGCTTCCTCCTCCTCCTCCTCCTCCTCCTCCTCCTCCTCCTCCTCCTCCTCCTCCTTTTTCTTGTTCTTCCCTCTCTCCTTTTTCTTTCCCCTTCCCCGCTCTTCTTCCTCCTTCTCTACCTCCTCCCTTTTTTTCTTCTCTTGTTTCTTTCAAATATTTTTATTAAGGTTCAAAAGCAACTTAAAATACAAACTAATGTAAAGGTTTTTGTGGGAAACAGGGAAATAACAGGACAGATTAAAAAGTGACCAAAAAAAAAATACAATGAACAAAGATGACCTCAAAATTGTTTCAGTACAGAGATAATAATACAACAGTTTTTTAAAATTTAAATGAATAATCAAAATTTAAGTCATCTTCTGTTGATTCTAAAAGATCAATATTCCCAGTATATTTTTCTCTTAATTTTAATCTAACACCTAACAAATACATTGTCATGAATAATTATATATATTTAAAAAACCTACTTTTGAAAGGAGACTAAATACATAAAATGTTCTACCTCAGAGTAGAAATTAATAGAGGATATGATGCACCTTGTATCTTTTCTTCTCAGCCTGCTCCTCACCTCATCTTCTGGGAGCTTTTATGAAGATGGGGGAGGAAAGCTCATTTTCATCTCCCAACTTCATAAAAAGGTTTCTGACCATAATAGCAATTTGGTTTGATTATCCGCCAAATTGTATGATAGTAATATTTGTTAGTGAGTGGGAAACATGGCTAGATGTTGCTGAGCAGATCTTCTTATTACAGAGAAAAAATGTAGTCACTTATTTTTAACCCTTTTACTGGTTACTTTTATAAGCATTTGTTTTACAATAAATATGAAACTTATTTAGGGCTACACTTTGAAAAAAAAAAAGATCCTGCATTAGGAAATATATTGAAGATCCAGTGCTTTAGTAATTCTATTTATTAAAGCAGCAGCATCTTTTAAAAGCTCATGTCCAAGACTCTCCTTTAAGAAATAGTACAACTGTTAAATTACTTTTGAAGAGAGTCAATCCTAAAAGAATATTTGTAATAAGAAAAGTAGTAATCAACTCCGTTGGCTATTTCACTTTTTTAAAAATAGAAACTTTAAGAATATAGGTTTCATGTTATTGTGGTTTTTAAAACATCTTGCCAACATTAGCACAGTTGCAATTACAATAAGTTTGAGTAGTTTGGTATGTTTCCTTCGCCAAACCATTCTTCCCTTTTTTTTTTGAAAATTTTCTCCTGCAAAGATATTTCCTGGTTATGTACCAGCTTTCCTCCAAATTGCAGGGTGCTTTCAGATTTTATATATATCTTATAAACATAAAATATCTAAAAGCCCATCATATATATATATATATATTATCTATCATATATATACCTGAAAGCACTCTGCAAATATATATACATTTATTGTATATATATTTATTTATTTATTTTAAATATATATACATTTATTTATTGGCTGCCCATTTTAGGGTAATTGGGCAGCTTGTAGTTACATAGAAGTTAAAACATAGAACCTTACAGCCAAAGACATATGGGGAGGGGGCGGAATGGGAAGGAAGTTGGGATTTGTTATTACTCAATCAACCACCTCCATTGCGCTGTTCTTCCACTGGGGCCCCAAGCCGACTGGCAAAGCCATGTCTTTAGGCCCTTATGAAAAGATAGGAGGTTGGGGTCAACCTCACATGTGGGGGGGGGGGAGCTGCTCCAGAGGGCAGGAGCAACAGCGGAGAAGGCCCTCTTTCTGGACCCCGCGAGCTGGATTAATAGGGCTGATGGGATCTACAAGTGTACCTGCTCTGCTACTACGAGCCAATCCCAGTGGGGTGAGTAACCTGAACTCATGCCATGAAGGGCTTTAAAGGTGATCACCAACCCAGAAGCAGACTGGTAGCCAATGCTGCTCACGGAGCAGTGGTATTACAGGTGCCACTAAAACTACACACACTGCCCTATTCTAAATGTTCCTGACTAGTTTTTCATTCAGGCATTAACCAGATCCGATCTTTCGTAGCTTAGCTTCTAGAAATAAATATAGAAAGGATACCAAGGGTAGATATCAAGGATAGATCAAGCTTCCATCTCTCTCTCTCTCTCTCTCTCTCTCTCTCTCTGTCTTTCGTTTCTTTTCCTCCCCAACAAAAATCCTTCATTTTGAAACAGAATTCATTCAGGGTAACCTAACTGTGTGGCAACAACTGTGAACTTGCATGGTTGAAATGTAATGAGTAATCAGGCCATTAGAGGCCAGTCATGATGTGATTCCTTGGATCTGGTTTGCTGAATACAACACTGAGCCAAAAACCAGTCACATAAGACTGACCAGAGTCACACAACACTGAACCAAAAACCAAACCACCCATTTTGTGCGGAAGGTTCTGAAAACCAGAGTCAATAAAAATCAAAGCACTTAAATATCTTTCTCTAAAGTTTCATGAAGTTATGGAGAAGTAAATGATTATTAGGAAATAATATATAATAGCATTTTAAAAGCTGAAAATTCCTTTGTTAATTGTGACTTCTGACTATGACACAGGTGATGTTTTTATCCTTTGTTACCACCACAACTGAAAGTTATTGTTTTCTTGAATACCTTTTCAACTTTGCATTCCAACTGACCATCGTGGGATTTTTGGTGGTCTCCCATTCACGTTTTAACCCAAACTGATCCTGCTTATCCCCCAATCTCAAATAAGATTTGTCTGGTGCTTTCACCTGCTGAGACCAAAGTTGTATATTCTTCATGGAAGATCTGTGATACCTGTATGAAACCAGTTCCTTGGTATCCAGTCCCTAATTATGTCTGTCCTCTTGAACTTTCTAATGGGTTAAGGAGATGCAGCTGATCAGCTACCATTTCAAAGAGTTTTAACTTTGATTTTCAGCCAGGAAAGTTTAATTGCTCAATAATCTGGTAGAGATACCGTGCTACTCCATCATTTTCACCATACAGTAATTTCTTGTAGAAATACAACAAGCCAGAAAGAAAATGATTTGATTTTAGCTTAGTTGTTTGAACCCAAATGCATCCAGTTAGGGAAAACCACCTTTGAAGACCTGGTAACTCCAAGCAATATTTAGGATTTATAGGCAGTAGAAATAGCAGAATAAGAATAGTGTTTTGAGCTACTTTTAGTAACAGCGGAAATCTTATTCTGCTACTTTTAAACCATTTAAAGGAACTCGGTAACAGGTGGTAACTAGATCAGCCTTCCCCCAGCTGGAGCACAAGACTGAAATAAATGTTGTACACTTTTAGAAGGCAAGATACAGCGACTTCTGCGTGCAAATCCATTTCCCCCTCCCCAGTTATTTCATTTGTCCCAACGTGCCGATGCTTCCTCATAAGTACATGCCACCAACAGTGGCTGTTTTAAGTGTTAGATCTAGGTAGATAAAAATGTGGGGTGGAAAACATGGCTTTTTGTTGTTTATCAGCATAATATCCTACGTTTTCTTTTAGTAACTCAAGGCAGCACACACTGCATTCCCAGTTCTAATTGTCCTCCCCAACAACCACAAGAGATGGATTGGGCTAAGGGAGAATGATTGACACCATCTCACCCAGTGAGCTGCTGTAGCTGAATGTGGACTAGACATTAGGGGTGTCAAACTCATGTTGTCATAGCTGTGTCACTTGATGTATCGGGACTTCCCCCCCCCTTTGCTAAACCGGGCATGGGTGTGGCCAGCAGGTGATGCATCCGGCCCGTGGGGCAGGAGTTTGACAGCCCTGGCTTAGGACAACCTTAAAATCTGCCTGCCTTTAGTTCAATGCCTTCCTTGCCATATTATTTTTTTGTTCGGTCCAATTTTTAACATGGTCTCAGCGAAAAGATGTTTATACAGGTAGTTCTCAACCTACGACCACAATTGAACCTTGAAATTCCTATCGCTAAACGAGGCAGTTGTGAAAGTGAATTTTTCCCCCTGTGTTACGAATTTTCTTGCCACAGTTGTTAAGGGGGATCATCGCAGTTGTTCAATTAGTAACCTGGTTGTTAAGTGAATCTGGTTTCCCCCGTTGACTTTGCTGGTCAGAAGGTCACAAAAGGGGATCCCATGACCCCGGGGGACGCTGCAACCCTCATAAAAATGAGTCAGTTGCCAAGCGTCTGGATCTTGATGACCATAGAGATACTGTAAGGGTCGTAAGTGTGAAAAATGGTCATAAGTCACTTTTTCCAATGCCGTTGTAACTTCAAACGGTCACTAAATGAACTGATATAAGTCGAGGACTACCTGCATACTGTATAGTCTGCCCATGGCTGTTTGTGTTCAGACTATTAATGGGTCACTTTAAGTATGAGGAAAGACATGCAGGACGTTGGTGAAGAGTGAGCTAAGATGAGAGAGCTGTGAAGCGGATATGTGAGATGCCACTGTTTTCATTAAGACACTCTTGTCACCTGCGCTACAAAAACGGCACAGCAAGTCATGTGTTCACAGGGATGAGACAACCAACCCATGCAAGTAGAACAGCAAAATCATACGGCCTAGTTTGATAAAATGTGGCCGAGTCACAGCTGTCTAGTTCAGAGCAACTCATTCCAATGATGCTCCCATATCTTTTGAGCTGCTGTTTGGCTGTATGTGTACAAGAAAATCAGTGTAGGTTTAGTTCAGGAGCAGCCTTGGATCACAAAACAAAGGGTGGCTTTGATAGAATTAATAGAAATAGAAATAGAAATAATAGCATAGAGTAGAATTCTTTATTGGCCAAGTGTGGTTGGACACACAAGGAATTTGTCTTGGTGCAAATGCTCTCGGTATACATAAAAGAAAAGATTCATTTGTCAAGAGTCAAGAATCATCAGGTACAACACTTAATAATAGTCATAGGGTGCAATAAGCAATCAAATCATACTAAGAAACAGTCTGTATAAATCGTAAGGATACAAGCAACATATAGGCAACCTTGCTGTGTTTTATTTGCACATTTGGTCATATTTGGAAAGAGACACTGCTCATGTCTATGCTTCAGTTGTTGGAGGCTTAATATAATTTCACTTGCAAAAATTTTACGAAATGAACTTACGTCGGCCACCATAGTTGGGAAAATACTGTTCTCACTCTGTCTCTCTTTTTCAAATGGGCAAAATCTTGCTGGAAACTAGGAAACATGACATAGGCAACTTTGGGTAAGCTTTGGGTAAGTTAAGAGTTTGTGGCACCACTTCTGGAGATATGCTGTGACAGGACAAACTTTCCTAACTTTTCCTGCTCCAAACTCTCTTCTAGGCCCATTTGTGCAGATCCCCATGGTCATGAAACAGCTGTACATGGAAGGTTTTTTAGTCAAACGTTGGAATGATAGGAAAAATGAAGGACTGAAAGCAATACTGAAATGGGTTCAAGAGGTAAGCTAACAATAGGAGATGTTCCCTCCCTCCCTCCCTCCCTCCCCCACCTCTCTGTGTCTCTGTGTGTGTGTGTGCTTGTGTGTAATCCAAGGGGAGAAGACCTTGATACCTCATTTTTTTTCTTGGGAACCCAAGACAGAAAGCCATGTAAATTCTCTCCTCATTTTATAGCAAGTTCAACCCTTTGAGATTGAACTAATTATTCAGCCCAGCCAGTTCTGCAATTGAATACACAACCTGGGTCTCTCTTATCCAAGTCCATCACCTCAAAAAAACACATATTTCACTTGCTGCCCTTTGCCACGCTACTTGGCTAAGGAAAGACTCTGGTCGGCAGATAAGAACATGCTGGAGTTACTGTGAATATTGCTCAGTATTTTTATTCTCAAATACATTCAGGAATAGATTTTTATGTACTCCAGTGTAATGCGTGGCTATGGGTGTGTCTCTAAAACACATTTGTAATGCTTTCCTTCTGTCTTGTCCCTTGCTATTTTGAGCAGAAACATATTCTTAGATTGTAAATCCCAAGGGAGAACTGCATACATTTTAATGTTTCACTTTTCACACAGGGAAAAATTAAATCGCGTGAGGATATCACCAAGGGTTTCCAAAACATGCCAGCTGCGTTTATGGGACTGCTCCAAGGAGACAACTTTGGAAAAGCAATAGTCGAGGTATAAAAGGCACTAGGTTTTTGCCTGGGAAAACTCCATAAATCTCCATATCTCCACTTCCTTATGGACTTTGTCTTCTAACCAAGAATGATCCAAGATTTGGCTAATCCACTATGCCACTCTAGCCTGCTTCAAGTGTGCCCGAAACCACAGGAAATCAGGATTATCATGTGAACTCCAAGGACAAAAGAAACAACTGCCTCTTAGAAGATTTATTATATCCTGCTTTCAATAGGTTACCCAATTTGAATAAAAGAAGCAGTCTGAAAAGACAAAGCATACAGAATCCTTTCTTATCCATCTATAGTTTTTACATCCAGATTATGATAATCATACACATTATGGATGGTTGGGTGAACTTGTGTTGATTGACAAATAACATGATATGCCATAAACAATCAGTTTTATTTGTCACCGTATAGCTTTAATGAGCAAACAATAGAAACAAGAATAAAAATAGATAAAACACAAATGCACACTTACAGTGATCCATTCTCAAACTTACTATGGCTGCCCAGCTGAAGCCCCACAGCTCGACAACAAAATTTTGTGGGTTGCAGAAAAAGCCTTTTGGGCAAGCAGAAAACCAACAAACGAACTGGGAATTTCTGCTAGAACTGGAAGCATAAGATTTTGGCACAGGGTTATATAAAATGTGCAGTACAGGTAGTCCTCAGGTTATGAACCTAATTGGGACTGGAATTTCTCACTAAGCAAAGTATTAAGTGGCAGGGGAATATAGCAGCCGCTTCATCTCCACCATGCTGTGAAAGGCACCAAAAGGGCAGAGATGAACTAGAGGCAGTTCACGTAGGGCAGAATGTGACCATAATCATGAGGCTACTGCAATGGTCATAAGTGCGAGGACTGTCCGAGCGTCCCCTTCTTCAGTGCCATCGTATCATTGGATGGTTGCTGAACGAATGGATGTTAACACAAGGGTTACCAGTTATGTGTTAACAGTTCCAACTCTTGAGTGCCACAAGGACAAAGAGAATGAACTATGGGGAGATTGCTGTGCCTCCTCTGGAATAACGGAGAAGCAAGAGGGTTACAATGAGTAAATCCCCAACAAAGTTGGTCAGGGAGTAAACATAGGCAGGCAGGCTTCTTCCAATTGCTTTTGATAACTACAAAAGCTGAGCAGTCATTTCAAATCATACTATCACTCAATTTCAAGTGACCAGGCAGTCAGATTTTTTTTAACTGGAAACCAAACAAGGTTGTATGAAGTGTTTGAGAAATGCCACGAGGAGCTTTTGCTTAAATGGTTTCTTCCAAGGGGGTGGGTAAGTACCACTGAACAGAACAGCCCGGTGGCTGACAGATAAGCCAATCATGAAAGATTAAAAGTTCAACTCTTCTTTCCACTCTGGTTCTAGCCTAGAAGTTGCATTTGAGAGGCATTTGGAAATAGCGAATCTAGAGCTAAGGAATTTAGATTGAATAGAATCCAGCAGGGTAAAGTCAGAACATGGATCAAGAGCAGCGTAAAAAATTAGTTGTAATCAAACTTTTGTCTGGTGGAACCTTTTACCTTGTGTGGAATGATATGATGCAATAGTTCTTTGGGCCACACTGGCAACATAACTAGCATCTTTTGCCATTGTGTTTCCCCTCCAATGTTTTTTTAAAAAAAATTAAACTTGTTCTGTCATTGACTAATGTTTTTAGGCTTTCTTGATAACCTTTACCTTAGTTTTTGGACAGTTAGCCCTCAGATCTCCCTAAGGACTGTATTGGACCAGGGTAGTAAGACCAACACTCAATAGAATAACAGCATCATCCACATAGGGCAGAGGTGTCAAATTCAAGGCCTGCGGGGTACTTAAATTCAGCCTGTGGGGCCAGCCTAGAAATATCAAGGGACCGGTGTGCGGTGCCTCAGTGCTAAAAAGGGCCACGTGTACCCCCCCACCCGGTGCCTCGTTTTCACCCTCCAAGGTTTCCTGCAGCACTCTGCCAGCCAAAACCATGCTGAAAAGGGTCCAAAATGGGCAGAAAACAGGCTGAAAAACGCCCCTAAAACGAGCTGAAAAACGGCCTGAAAAATGGGCCACACAACCTGTTTTCAGCCAGCAGGAGTGCTGCAGGAGGCCACGGAGGCAGAGGTGGTATTCAGCAGGTTCTGACCTGTTCTGGAGAACCGGTAGCAGAAATTTTGAGTAGTTCAGAGAATCGGCACCTCTGACGGGAGATTTTACAGGATCCTTCCCCTGCCACGCCCACCAAGCCACGCCCACAGATCTGGAAGTAAAAAAAAATTGAATCCCACTACTGCATGGAGGGCAAAAATGAGGCGTGGGGGGTAGAGGCCATGCACGGACCCCCACGCCCTGTTTTGGCCAGCAAGGTGCTGCAGGAGGCATCCATCCTGCCCCCCTCTACCCCCGGCCCGCAGAGAACTACAATGCTGATCCAGCCCTCAAAGAAATCCAATTTGACATCCCGACATAGAGGAAGATAAGGAGATGTCACGAATTATGGGCTTTCAAACATTGAAAGATGGATTCAGACAACATGCTTACCCCATATGTGCACAAGCTCCCCTTGAGGAGCATTTATCTAGTAAGGCTGAATTACTGTTCTTATCTTTCCTATTACCTCGCTCCTTATCTTATGACTATAACTTTGTTGCTTGTATTTTATGATTTATATTGTTTTATTTGGTATCCTAGTATGATTTATGTAGCTTATTTAGTATCCCATGACTAGCACTGTGTTGTATCTTATGCTTTATGATGTATTTTTATGAATACGATCCTGATTTTATGTACAGAGTTTATGCACCGGAGATAAATTCCTTGTGTGTCCAATTACACTTGGCCAATAAAAAATTCTATTGTTTTATCTGATCCAGTTCCATGGAACTTCTTAAAACACCATTTTCCCAGACTAAATCACTCCTCTCCTTGCTCAACCCTCTCATTGTTCCTATTAACTCTTCTTGCTACTTTGAAAAGTACATTTTGGTAAGAATAATACAGGTAATCCTGAACTTACAGCCATTCATTTAGCAATCTTTTCAATGTTATGACAGCACTGGGGAAAAAGTGATGTATAACTAGTCCTCACATGTATGACGGTTGCAGTACCCCTAGTCACATGATCAAAAATTGGGCATTTGGCAACCATAGCACATATTTACAGTGGTTGCTGTGTCCTAGGTCACATTTGTAACCTTCCCAGCCAGCTTTTGACAAGCAAAGTCAATGAAGAAAGCTGGATTTCCTCAATGACTGTGTGGTCTGTTTGTCAACCATGGTGATTCTCTTAATGAAAGGGACTTCCAGTTTGAAGGGCTTCGGCGATGCCGCTGGAGCACCCCAAGCCAGCTGGTTTCGGGGCTAAGCCACTCCGTAGAGGTGGTGAAGAAGGGGGGAGACTGCCAGCAGGGTCAAGGAGAGCCGCATCTCTCCTCCTCAGCTGGCCATTACTCCCTTTCCCGAAGGCGGTTGCAGCGGTGGTCAGAAATGGCCACCACAAAGAAGAACTCGACTGGAAAAGAATGTGCAGGAGGAAGATAAGAAGTGAAAGTTTTGGCTGACCGGGTTAAATTGTAAAAGCAACAGCTAAGGTACCCTGGAATTTAAACTTACAAAAAATAACATCACTCCCAAAGAAGAGTCGGAAGCAGCGAAGGAAAGTGAAAAGGGAAAGGTTTGGCTTTTTTTTTTCTTCTCTCTCCTTCCCTATATGACAACTATATAAGAAACAAATAAGAAATCAGAAAAATCCGCTTTGACATCAATAGGCAATTAAGCTGAAAATAAAACAAAATGCCAAAGGGATAATAAAGATTTCTGG